>NW_006239360.1:224899-226910 GCF_000226075.1 Solanum tuberosum
TTGAGTTCCTCAAAGATTATGATATGAGCATGCATTACCATCCGGGTAAGGCGAATGTAGTAGCAGATGCTCTTAGCAGATTATCTATGGGTAGTGTAGCACATGTTGAGGAAGAAAGAAAAGAGCTAGCAAAGGATGTTCTCATACTTGCTCGCCTAGGAGTTTGTCTTATGAGCATATCAAATGGTGGTGTAACGTTTCAACATGGGGCAGAATCTTCTTTGGTAGTAGAGGTTAAGGAAAAGCAAGACAGTGATCCAATCTTGCTTGAGCTTAAGGGTGCAGTCCACAATCAGAGAGTGAAGGTTTTCTCTCAAGGTGGAGATGGTGTACTTCGCTATCTAGGTAGATTTTGTGTTCCTGATGTGGGTGAATTGAGATAGCATATTCTCGCAGAAGCCCATAATTCCAGATATTCTATTTATCCAGGCGCTACTATGATGTACCGCGATCTGTGGGAAGTCTATTGGTGGAATGGTATGAAAAGATATATAGCAGATTTTATGGCTAAGTGCCCCAATTGCCAGCAAGTCAAGGAAGAACATCAGAAACGAAGAAGTATGACTTAAGAGACTGACATTCCTACTTGGAAGTAGGAAGTGATCAACATGGACTTCATCAAAGGTTTACCTCGTACTCGCAGACAGCATGACTCCATTTGGGTTATTGTTGATAGGGTTACTAAGTCTTCTCACTTTTTGGCCGTCAAGACTACAGATTCGGCGGAGGATTACGCCAAGCTTTACAATAATGAGATTGTGAGGTTACATGGGGTTCCTTTGTCTATCATCTCAGATAGAGGTCCTCAGTTTACCTCTCATTTTTGTAAGTCATTTCAGAAGGGTCTTGGTACTCAGGTTAATCTTAGCACAGCATTTCATCCCCAGACTGATGGTCAGGCAGAGCGTACCATTCAGACCTTAGAGGACATGTTGAGAGCTTGTGTGATCGACTTCAAGGGTAGTTGGGATGATCACCTCTCTCCCATTGAGTTCACCTACAATAATAGTTATCATTCTAGCATTCAGATAGCCCCTTATGAGGCATTTTATGGGCGTAGATGTAGATCTCCAGTTGGTTGGTTCGAAGTAGGTGAAGCAGCCTTGATAGGACCAGATTTGGTCCTTGAAGCTATGGAGAAAGTGCAACTCATTAGAGATAGACTTAAGACTGCTCAGAGTCGCCAAAAGTTTTATGCAGATGTGAGAAGAAGGGAATCAGAGTTCCAAGTTGATGATTGGGTTTTCCTAAAAGTATCACCTATGAAGGGGGTGATGAGATTTGGCAAGAAAGGAAAGCTCAGTCCCAGATATGTAGGCCCTTACCGGATCTTGAAAAGGATTGGTAAAGTGGCTTATGAGTTAGAGTTGCCAGCAGACTTAGCACCAGTGCATCCAGTCTTTCACATTTCACTTTTGAAGAAGTGTGTGGGTGATACAGCATCCGTAGTGCCATTAGAGATTGTGGGTGTAAAAGATAGCCTTTCTTATGAGGATATACTAGTTGAGATTCTTGATCGTCAAGTTAGAAGGTTGAGAAACAAAGAAGTCGCTTCAGTCAAGGTTTTGTGGAGGAGTCAGTCAGTAGAGGGAGCTACTTGGGAAGCAGAAGCAACCATGAAGTCCAAGTATCCTCACCTCTTTCCTTCCAATTCCATTCCAGCTTGAGGTAATAGTTCCTCTTCAGTTTTTCAGTCGTTCATGCGTAAATTCAGTCTTAGAATCATGTTCCTTCAGTTTGTACTTGCATTTTCAGCGTATTTGCATGTCCTTGGAACTCAGTTCAGTCAGAAATTCAGTTCTCAGTGTTTAGTGGTAGGGATTGCAGCCCTCTCCCTCCATTTCAGCTAGTTTAGTCTTCATTCGAGGAAGAATGGTCCCAAGGGGGAGATAATGTAACATCTTGTATCCGAAACAGACCAAAAATGCAAATTTTGAGAAGTTGCAGGTGCAACCCACGGTTGCCATCCACGGACCGTAGGTCAGACCACGGCCCGTGCTAGTGGTCCGTG
>NW_006239360.1:227156-230890 GCF_000226075.1 Solanum tuberosum
AGATGGTCATAACTTTTAGCACAAAAGGAATTATATGTCCAATAACCTATGATATGAAAGATAATTGAATTTTCTTTCGAACGCCACTGAGTTTGCTAAAAGCCGACCTACGAGTAAAAAGTTATGCTTGTTTTAGTAAAGCCCTGTTGGGAAGACTCGACCGACGACTCCAATCGACGAGCCGTCAATTGAATGACGGCCCGTCAGTCCCATCCGTCAATCACTCTGACAGCGATTAAGTCAGGGGTCTTTTGCACTTTTTCTATTTCGTTTAACCCCTAAGATACGTCATTTAGACCCTAAATCATAAGGTTTTAGTCATATTAAGACTAGAAACATAACTAGAACTTACCTTAGTCAAAATCATTAATCAAAACTTAGAAAATTAGAATACAAGAAAGGAGAAAAAGGTTAAGAACCCTAGTTCAAGAACGCAACAAGTTTTCTTCAGTTGCAACCCAGAAATCAAAGGATTTCTCCGTGGAATTCGTCACCAGGTATAGTGGGATTTCACTAGTGGGTTCCTTTCACCCATTAGGTCCTTAGAATTCAGTCAGATTCTTGATTCCATGATTATGAACAGACCTAGGATTTCTAGAATTCCAAGAGATCATCATGAATTAGTTATTGAAATGTTCCAACTCAGATTATCATGTTCTTTCTCAGTTTATTACATGAATTTCAAAACCCTAGCTATGTATTTCTTTAGTTCTTCAATTGCACATGCTAGGTCAGATATCTCAGTTATTCAGTTATACATGCCTCAGTTATTAATGCATCATTATCAAATTAATTGTTGCATTCTCAGTTTCCATGATCAGTTTCGAGCTATCCGGTATTTTACAAACATTCAGTCATAACCAGCTAACCACTTAATTCATTGGGAGTAGCATAATATCGAGTTGGACTAGGGTTCAGCGTACCCATATAATCCCAGAACTACGAGCCACGTAGGTGTAAGTCCACTTTGTGGGCAATATCAGTTTAGTGATCACGCCAGCATGCCTCTATACCTCTGGCCGGGTATATTGAATCCTCTCGATAGGGCATATACTTTGGACTCCACATTTAGCTCAGGTGGTTTTATTGTCGGTTATTAGTAGCTCCAACAGTTCAGTCAGACTCTACTGCATTTACCACATTTACAGTTCATTCATTATTCAGTCAGCATGTTATAAATTGGTCATTGCATTCAGTTAGCTCAGTATTTAGTATATATATATATTATGTTCACATTATTTCATTGCTTTATTGCTTTGTTCAGTTATATGTCTTTCAGCTTTACTCTATCCTGCATGCTCAGTACCTTTCAAGTACTGACGCATACGTGCGCTACATCTTCTCGTGATGTAGGTTCAGGTTCTCAGCATCCAGATCATTTTACTCTATCCTGCATGATCAGTACCTCTCAAGTACTGACGCATACGTGCGCTACATCTTCTTGTGATGTAGGTACACGTTCTCAGCATCCAGATCACGCTTAGATCGATTCCCGATCTTCAGTTCAGCAGCATCAATGGTGAGTCCTCATTCTTCGAGGACTAGTGACATGTTTATCTTTATCGCTTTTAGTCTTTATTTTCAGTTTTGTTAGACCTAGTTGGGGTTTGTCCCAACATTTCTAGTCAGTTTAGAGGCTTATTTTCAGACATAGTTAGATTCAGTTTAGTATTGAGTTAATATATTCTTTGTATTAAACTCATCACTTTTCATTTATCTCAGTTATAGTACATGGGTATTCCCCATCACTTCAGATTGGTTTATGATTATAGCTTCCGCACAGTTTCTATTATTCAGATTATATTTAGTATGCTCATGATCATGCCAGCAGGGTTAGCTTGGGATCACTTGTCATTCTAGGTCCCGTGTTCGCGTCTCAGGGGTAGCTCGGGGCGTGACAAACTTGGTATCAGAGAACTAGGTTTATGTGTCCTAGGATGTCTGAAATGCCGCACTGAGTAGAGTCCTATTCATGGGTGTGAAGTGCACCACATCTAATGAGAGGGAGGCCATGAGGTGTTTTAGGAAAACTTCACTTTCTTTGTTATTCTTATCATGTTTTTGTATGATCTCCTTTCTAATCCGTCGTTATGCGCTTAAGACCATGCCTCCCCGTAGAGCTAACGCCAGGAATGTTAACGCAATTCCTCTAGTCCCAGACCATGAGGTTAAGAATGAAGAGTTTCAGAATGCGATCCAACTATTGTCTCAGAGTATGTCCAACAAAAACAATCAGCAGGTTTCAGTTCCTACTAATAGAAATGGTGGATCAGTGGCAACTAGAGTTTGAGATTTTTTTTGGATGAATTCCCCTGAGTGTAAGGGTCACAAGTTGGTGAGGATCCACAGAACTTTCTTGATAATATTCAGAAAATCTTTGGAGTGATGCAAGTGACTAGTAATGGTAGGGTTGAGTTGGCATCCTACCAGCTTAAGGATGTGGCTCACATATGGTTCACTCAGTGGAAAGACAACAGGGACTACTTTGTCTTTTGTAACTACTTACATAGCAGTCCAATTCAGTGTTAGCCCAGAAATTCTTTCAGAACCCTTCTCAGTCTCTACTCCAGTCGGTGACGCAGTTATAGCTAGACGGGTATACAGAAATTTCCCTATCACAGTTTTCTCGAAAGTCACCTCAGCAGATCTTGTAGAGTTAGAAATGGTAGATTTCGATATCATTCTAGGCATGGATTTGTTACATTCTTGTTATGCCTCAGTCGATTGTAGAACTAGGATTGTTCGTTTTTCAGTTTCCAGACGAACCAATCCTAAAAATGGAAGGGTAGTAGCTTAGCACCTATGGGTCGATTTATTTCTTACCCTAAGGCCAGAAAGATGATCTCTAAGGCTTATCCCTATCATCTAGTTCGGGTTAAGGATTTTAGTTCCGAATCACCAACTCTTGAATCAGTCCCTGTAGTCAATGAGTTTACAGAAGTGTTTCCAGATGATCTTCCCGGAGTGCCTCCCGAAAGGGAAATCGACTTTGGAATTGATCTTCTTCCAGATACCCAGCCTATCTCTATTCCTCCTTACATAATTGCTACAACTGAGCTTAAGGAATTGAAAGAGCAGTTGAAAGACCTTTTTGATAAAGGCTTCATCAGACCTAGTATTTCGCCATGGGGTGCACCAATTTTGTTCGTGAAGAAGAAAGATGGTTCCCTCAGAATGCGCATTGACTATAGGCAGTTGAACAAAGTCACAATCAAGAATAAGTACCCTATCCCCAGGATTGATGACTTGTTCGACCAACTTCAGGGTGCTAGTCATTTCTCAAAGATGGACCTCAGATTAGGTTATCATCAACTTAGAATCAGAGATAGTGACATTCCGAAGACAGCCTTCAAAACTCGGTATGGTCATTACGAATTTGTAGATATGTCATTTGGCCTAACCAATGCTCCTGCAGGTTTCATGGATTTGATGAAGAGAGTGTTCAAGCAGTACTTAGACTTGTTCGTTATCATCTTTATTGATGATATCCTCATTTACTCTAGGAATGAGGAAGAACATGCGAGTCATTTGAGAGTTGTTCTGCAAACTCTCAAAGATCGCCAGTTATTTGCAAAATTTAACAAGTGTGAGTTTTGGTTACAATCAGTTTCCTTCCTTGGGCATATTGTGTCTAGTGAAGGAATTCGAGTAGATTCCCACAAGATAGAAGTAGTGAAACAATGGCCCAGATCTATCTCTGCTATAGATATCAGAAGTTTCTTAGGTCTAGCGGG
>NW_006239360.1:231567-245508 GCF_000226075.1 Solanum tuberosum
TTTCTCTCAAGGTGGAGATGGTGTACTTCGCTATCAGGGTAGATTGCGTGTTCCTTTTGTGGGTGAATTGAGATATCATATTCTCGCAGATACCCATAATTCCAGATATTCTATTCATCCTGGCGCTACTAAGATGTACAGCGATCTGCGGGAAGTCTATTGGTGGAATGGTATGAAAAGATATATAGAAGATTTTATGGCTAAGTGCCCAAATTGCCAGCAAGTCAAGGTAGCACATCAGAAACTAGGACGTATGACTCAAGAAATTGACATTCATACTTGGAAGTAGGAAGTGATCAAAATGGACTTCATCACAGGTTTACCTTGTACTCGCAGACAGCATGACTCCATTTGGGTTATTGTTGATAGGGTTACTAAGTCTTCTCGCTTTTTGGCGGCAAGACTACAGATTCGGCGGAGGATTACACCAACCTTTACATTAATGAGATTGTGAGGTTACATGGGGTTTCTTTGTCTATCATCTCAGATAGAGGTCCTCAGTTTACCTCTCATTTCTGGAAGTCATTTCAGAAGGGTCTTCGTACTCAGGTTAATCTTAGCACAGCATTTCATCCCCAGATTGCTCGTCAGGCAGAGCGTACCATTCAGACCTTAGAGGACATGTTGAGAGCTTGTGTGATAAACTACAAAGGTAGTTGGGATGATCACATTCCTCTCATTGAGTTCGCCTACAACAATAGAAGGCCCCTTTTGAGGCATTGTATGGGCGTAGATGTAGATCTCCAGTTGGTTGGTTCGAAGTAGGTGAAGCAGCCTTGATAGGACCAGATTCGGTCCTTGATGCTATGGAGAAAGTGCAACTCATTAGAGATAGACTTAAGACTGCTCAGAGTCGCCAGAAGTTTTATGGAAATGTGAGAAGAAGGGAACTAGAGTTCCAAGTTGATGATTGGGTTTTCCTGAAAGTGTCACCTATGAAGGGGGTGATGAGATTTGGCAAGAAAGGGAAGCTCAGTCCCAGATATGTAGGCCCTTACTGGATCTTGAAATGGATTGGTAGAGTGGCTTATGAGTTAGAGTTGCGAGCAGACTTAGCAGCAGTGCATCCAGTCTTTCACATTTCTCTTTTGAAGAATTGTGTGAGTGATCCAGCATACATAGTGCCATTAGAGAGTGTGGCCGTGAAAGATAGCCTTTCTTATGAGGATGTACAAGTTGAGATTCTCGATCGTCAGGTTAGAAGGTTGAGAAAGAAAGAAGTCGTTTCAGTCAAGGTTTTGTGGAGGAGTCAGTCCGTAGAGGGAGCTACTTGGGAAGCAGAAGCAGCCATGAAGTCCAAGTACCCTCACCTCTTTCCTTCCGATTCCACTCTAGCTTGAGGTAATAGTTCCTCATCAGTTTTTCAGTAATTCATGTGTAAATTCAGTCTTAGAATCATGTTCCTCCAGTTTATACTTGCATTTTCAGCGTATTTTCATGTCCTTGGAACACAGTTCAATCAGAAATTCAGTTCTCAGTGTTTAGTGGTAGGGATTGCAGCCCTTTCCCTTTATTTCAGCTAGTTTATTCTTCATTCGAGGATGAATATTCTCAATGGGAAGATAATATAACACCCCGTATCCAAAACAGACCAAAATGTAGATTTTGAGAAGTTGCAGGTGCAACCCACGGTTGCCATCCACGGACCGTAGGTCATACCACGGCCCGTGCTGGTGGTCCGTGGTTCACCACTGCAACCCCTCGCCAGCCAAGCTCAGAAAAATTGGCTAAATCTCGACCCACGGCCAGACTCACGGTCCGTAGGTCAGACCAAGGTCTGTGGTCTGTGGTCTGTGTCCGTGGATCGAGACCTCCTTTACCCAGCCTCTAACACAAATTACGGTCGACCAGCATGGACTGTCATTCGATCCACGGTCCGTAGGTCTGACCGTAGATGAGGGTCAGCAGCCAATTAGCTGGAAATTATTGATGGGTCAACTTTATATGGTCATAACTTTTAGCACAAAAGCAATTATGTGTCCCATGACCTATGATATGATAGATAATTGAATTCTCTTTCCAACGCCATAGAGGTAGGCAAAATCCGACCTCCGAGTAAAAAGTTATGCTCGTTTTAGTGAAGCCCTATCGGGCAGACTCGACCGACGACTCCAATCGACGGATTGTGAATTGAATGACGGCCCGTCAGTCCCGTCCGTCAGTTACTCCGACAGCAATTAAGTCAGGGGTCTTTTGGTCTTTTCCTATTTCGTTTAACCCCTAAGTTACGTCATTTAGACCCTAAATCATGAGGTTTTAGTCAGATTAAACCTAGAAAGATAACTACAACTTACCTTAGTCAAAATCATTAATCAAAACTTAGAAATTATAATCAAGAAAGGAGAAAAAGGTCAAGAACCCTAGTTCAAGAACGTAGCAAGTTTTCTTCAGTTCCAGCCCAGAAATCCAAGGATTTCTCCATGGAATTCATCACCAGGTATGTGGGATTTCACTAGTAGGTTTCTTTCACCCATTAGGTCCCTAGAATTCAGTTAGATTCTTGATTCCATGATTATGAACAGACATAGGGTTTCTAGAATTTCAACAGATCATCATGAATTAGTTATTTAAATGTTCCAAATCAGATTATCATGTTATTTCTCAGTTTATTGCATGAATTTCAGAACCCTAGCTATGCATTTCTTTAGTTCTTGAATTGCACATGCTAGGTCAGATATCTCAATTATTCAGTTATACATGCCTCAGTTATTAATGCATCATTATCAGATTAATTGTTGCATTCTCAGTTTGCATGATCAGTTTTGAGCTATCCGGTATTTTACAAAAAATCAGTCATAACCAGATAACTCTACAAGCTATCTATGAAGCCTCTAACTGACAAAGATGGAAGTCGGGACAAGACCCACGACATCCTAACAACTGATATAACTGAAAAGTAAATGACATCTTCCGGAAGCAAGGAGGCTCACCATAGCTAACTCAAACTCCATGTGGTATCAACGAAGCTCATGTTGATGACCATGAATACTTGTATATGCATCATGAAAGGATGCAGTCGAAATGGATCAGTACTTGGAATGTACGAGCATGTAAGGGGAATTCTAAAGCATAACATAAGCTTGAAACTTGATAAAAAGGAAACATACTTAACTCTTTTCAAACTCACTCAACTCAACTCTACTCAAAAATAAGATTCTCAACTCAAAGATTAGATACTAAACCCAAGGATTAGATACTCAACTCAAGGATTAGATACTCAAATCAAGTATTAGATACTCAACTTCAAAGATTATATACTTAACCCAAGGATTAGATACTCGACTTTGGGTACTCAACTCTGGATACTCAACTATGGATACTCAACTCAATATAGAGCAACAATACACATGCAATATATGGAAAACTTTTAAAACAATAGAAATCAACTCAGTGTATTAAAGAATACAATAGCAACTCAATTTATATATAATATAATATAATATAACTCTGTGGGAGTTTCTCTAACCGACAATCACCACTATGAGCCTAAGTGGTGATACAACGTCTTGCCCACGCTGCCAGAACTGTCCTATACTTTGCCGTCAAATAGGACACCTTAACTAAGTTGATTCACTAGTCTATGCTAAAAAACACTTAAGAATCATATAAAAAGTATGATCCTTTATTACCCGTGATGGCTACATGGTTTATGGAGATGTGAGTTATCTGAACTCAAACTCGTCCCCATATTGGTTCTCAATACTACTCCCAAAATACTCAGCTCATATGTTTAAAAATATAAGTTTTTCTTTGATTTGAGATAATTACTCAAAAATCTTTCACTTAAAAGAGATGGTACTCAAACTGCTCAAAACTCTTTTGGAAATCTCAGTTCCCTCTCATCTTAAATGTAAAAATATTTACTCTTGTGAATACTTAGTTCACATGTATCATTTTTAAGAAAATGAACTTTACTCTTAATGTTTACTCAACTCAAAGCTTAAGTCTTAAAACAAGGTTAAAACGTTTGTAAAAAATTGCTTAAAATATGGTTCATGTCAAATTATGGACGTGAACGACTCAATGCAAGGTTTTCAATAACCATAGGTAGAACTCAATACTTAGAACTCAAGAACTACAATGATACTACTCATTTCAAGAATGCTCAACTCAGAGGGTTCATGCGGAATTATGAGCATGAACTACTCAACTCATGGACTCAAAGATACTTCTTATCTAAAGACTGTTCGACTTATAGGGTTCATGCAAAATTATGGGCATGAACAATTCAACTCAAGGACTTCATGGGTAACATGTAATAGTCCCATGATCAGAAATGTAATATCAAAGGGGATTAGGACCTCAATACTAAAGACTTAGAACTTGAAGATACTACTCCTGTCAAAGGTACTCAGCTAATGGAGTTCATGCGGAAGTTATGGGAATGAACGACTCGACTCAAGGGTCAAAATATCAATAAGGAACTCATGTATACGAATCTTCTCATTCTCATACTTACCTACTAAAAACTCAACTCAAATCGATGGTGGATCTCAAAGGATTCACAATTGAACTCAAAGGCTTTCTTGAACTCTACTCTTAACTCTCCCTTGAATGTGAATTATAAATTCAAAAGTTATGCTTCATGATATGAAGGATATCGTGATGACAAAATAGACTCATGAATACATTCTCCTCACTCTCATACTCACTTGCTCGAGTCTTAAAACAAGTTATTAGAAATTGTAGATGACTCCTCAAAGGACTCAAAAGGACTTTCTCAAAAAAAATGTTTGAGAGAACTCTCAAGACTTGACTCTCAAGTCTACCTTGAATGTGATTTATGAATTGAAGGTTGTGATTTGTGATAGGAAAGATCTCGTGATGTTTAGGAGTCTTTTTAGATAGTTAAACATCAGAAACGGTTGAAAAACATTGTCTAGGGAGCAAGTCCGCAACGCAGAGATAAATTAAATTGTTTGGTCAAAATAATTTTTGAAACAGTGGAGTCCGCGACGCAGAGAGAAAATTTTCACACTAAAGGAGCAGGTCCGCGAAGCAGACCTGGTACCTGTTCCTTGTCTGACTTTTTCTTCCTCGCTTTCTATCCCCAATTTGCCTAAATTCGATTCTTTTTCTCAATTTCTCTTTAGATTCAGATACCCAATACATGTACCCAAGAAACTAATCAAACACAACTCTAAAATCTACTCGATTCCCTCAAGAAACTCATCAATCTCATCTTAACTCAAGAACGAAAATCAATTTCAAGAACACAATTCAAGAACATGAAACCTTCAACTTTCTAGAACGAACTTAACGCTGAAATTAACATGATTGGCGTGTGGGTGAACAAACCCAACACTATGGAAGATTACATATATCTTAGGGATCAAACCCATGGCGAAAATCCACAAGAGAACGCAAGACTCTCGACGAACGCTTTGATCCTCTCCTTTTTTCTCTTCTTTTCTCTTATCTTCTCTTCTTGAACTCTCAACTAAAACCCTAAGGTGTATATTAGGATTATAAAACTGAACCTAATCAGATTAGACCCCTGAGACATTACTAAAAATGAATTAAATCTTATTGGGTAAGGAAAAGACCAAAATACCCTTACTATTTTCGGGTAACTTTCCTTATTTGGACAGCCTGACTTCAAAAAGGCATATCTCACTCATCTGAACTCAAAACTTAGCAAACTCAGTGGCGTTGGAAAGATAATTCAAAAACGTTTCATTGGTTACTTTGTCGCCCACACAACTCATCCTGTACTGAGAGTTATGGTCATTTTAAGTTTACCCAAAACTTAAAGGAACTTAGGAATGACTTAAATGAACTCTCTTTAATTCTTCTTGGAACTCAAAGTGCTACATCTAGTGACCTTAACACTCAAGAAATTTTTAATTCCTTGGTAAAAACTCACTCACTATGAAGAACGGTTCAAGTGTTAGCTCAAAAATTTTCTAGGATGTTTCAATATCTCCCCCTTGGGATCATTCGTCCTCGAATGATGACTGAACTGGGTATGGAATGGGGTTACTCTTACTAAGGTCTGAGTCTAATGGTATTCTCTTACTCTATTCAAGCTTAACCCAAATCCTTAGGTTCGGGTTCTATACCTCTCTTTAGGGAATCTCATCCCAAGACTATTACTTTTTACCACCACATTGGGCTCACATCAAGAACCACCTAAAATTTAACAACACCACATTCAAGCTTAGTACTCTAACAACTCCATGGACTCCTACTAACCAACTACTTCGGAAACCAACAAAGGGCTCTAATTTAACTATTTCTCATAGTAAAACCTCATCCTCTTTTTCCTCCTCATTTACAACCTTAGATGGAATTATCACACCATTACTATCACGATAAGAACATCAACCTCCTCTTTCTAATATCACTCTATTACTAAAAGGACCTCCGAAAGGATATCTCCCATACTCTTTGGTACTCATTACTATCTTATTCTCAAACACTTGACTTGATTTATCATCTTGTCATCTCCCTCTTAGGTCTAAAGCTGACACTTGAAAGCTATGGACCAATTTCATTTATCTCTACCTGGTCTACATCCTCTTTTACTCTAACACTCGGGAGAAGTTTAGCTCATGACTACCGAACTCTCTATAAGCGGGTACTAATGTCACGACCCAAGAGTACTCCCTAGGTGTAACACGACGTACTTGACCCCGAAGGGGTCTCATACAAGCCCTTAGCATAAATTCTAAGATGTTTCTCTTAACATCTTCTGATTACATACCCTCTCGATACACCTCTTAATGCTCTTGTTACTCTTGTGACTTAGCCACACTTCGTTGCCCTTATCTAAAGGTTAGGGTCTCTCACTTTTACTATTCACATTCATTGCAGCAACATCTCAATTCCTCACCTACTCTATGTCAAGTCTGGTAGATCAAATCTCAAGACTAACATCATCACCCTCATGTTGCTATTCTTTGATCATGACACTCATCTCAAATTCAAGCTTAATTTTTATTACTAAACCCGAATATCAATATGATTGCTCGCCTACCATAATATACCTTATTACTTGATCAGTTCTATAACCTTCTGAACATCATGACTCTCTCAAACAAATCATAAGCCTAGATTAGATCTATCACTTCATAAATACGCTGCTCTCTTATTCAACACATGAATTTAGTCTCCTCTAATACGATGACACATCGACATCAACTCTATTCTGGTTAATAAATATATACTCTATCTTATCTTGACTAGAAACTCTTACTCTACCTATAAGGGAAAACTCCTCATCAATAACTTACTGGGTGCATGACTATAGTAATATAGCTCTTCAAAACACTATCTCCTTTTCAGGATTACTAAACCTCTGCATACTTTCCTCTAACTCTGGGATCTTTCACTACTACTGCTCAGGATCTCGTAACTCATGCTACCTTTTTGGATGGAAATCCAAGCTCTAAACATACCTCCTCATAAGGATCTCAGCTGAAACAAGTCTTAAGGAAAAGAGTGCAACTCACTTTTATCTCAAATGCATGATTCATATAATTATGGGTGCATTTCTCTGAAACTGCACACTTAACTTACTCTTGGGCATCTCTCAAGCTCCTCTAGAGTCTCATGACTTTCTTAAGACTCTTGCTAAGAACAACTCATCCATAAGGATATTTACACTTTACTTTTCAATCACCTCTAGTATGATGGGTAGTCGAATTAATCTAAGAAACGCACGAGTTAGAATAAATCTCGATGACATAGCTCTATTGCACGATTAAGAGCATGAAAGAAGGGAAACTTTTCTTAAATGTCTGTAGTCCCTCATTTATAGAATGGGGACCTCACAACCATAAATAAGATCCTACTTGACACGTCTTCATAGACACCCAAGGACACTTGAACTCTGTGATGTGATACCAAATTTGTCACGACCCGAGTCTACACCCTAGACGTGGCCGGCACTCGAAGACCATTGTTGGTCCCCAAGCGAACCCTCATCCTGGATGAATACAAGCGGAAGACTAACTCAAGAATGCAAAAGCTTAAAAATTGAATAAAATTCATGAGACTTAAATACAAGCTTTAACTCAAAAGAAAACTCAGAATAAAAATAAATTATTCAACTCACCATAAAATAGGAAACTTAAGTCTTTCAAACATTTAATAAAATAAATGAACAGACTTCTGAAACTGGACTTAAATACAAGCTTTAACTCAAAAGAAAACTCAGAATAAAAATAAATTATTCAACTCACCATAAAATAGGAAACTTAAGTCTTTCAAACATTTAATAAAATAAATGAACAGACTTCTGAAACTGTACAGTCTATCTATGAAGCCTCTAGCTGGCAAAGATGAAAGTCTGGACAAAACCCACGACATCCTAACAACTGATATAACTGAAAAGTAAATGAAATCCTCCAGAAGCAATGAGGCTCACCATAGCTAACTCGAACTCCATGTGGTATCAACGAAGCTCTTGTTGATGAACCTAAATACCTTTATATGCATCATGAAAGGATACAGGCCAAATGGCTCAGTACGTGGAATGTACGAGCATGTAAGGGGAATTCTAAAGCATAACATAAGCTTGAAACTTGATAAAAAGGAAACATACTTACCTCTTTTCAAACCCAATCAACTCAACTCAAGAATAAGATACGCAACTCAAAGATTAGATACTCAACCCAAGGATTAGATACTCAACTTCAAAGATTAGATACTCAACTCAAGGATTAGATACTCAACTCAAGGATTAGATACTCTCAACTTCAAAGATTAGATACTCAACTCAAGGATTAGATACTCGACTTTGGGTATTCAACTCTGGATACTTAACTATGGATACTCAACTCAATATAAAGCAACAATACACATGCAATATATGGAAAGATTTTAAAATAATAAAAATCAACTTAGTGCATTGAAGAATACAATAACAACTCAATTTATATATAATAAAATATAATATAACTCTGTGAGAGTTTCTCTAACCGACAATCACCACTATGAGCCTAAGTGGTGATACAGCGTCTTGCCCACGCTGTCAGAACTGTCCTATATTTTGCCGCCATATAGGATGCCTTAACTAAGTGGATCCACTAGTCTATGCTAAAAATAACATAAGGAATCATCTAAAAAGTATGATCATTTACTACCCATGATGGCTACATGGTTTTTGGAGACGTGAGTTATCTGAACTCAAACTCGTCCCCATATCGATGCTCAATACTACTCCCAAAATACTCATCTCATATGTTTAAAACATAACTTTTTCTTTGATTTAAGATAATTACTCAAAAATCTTTCACTTAAAAGAGATGGTACTCAAACTGCTCAAAACCTTTTTGGAAATCTCAGTTTCCTCTCATCTTAAATGTAAAAACATTTACTCTTGGGAATACTTAGTTCCCATATATCATTTTAAAGAAAATGAACTTTACTCTTACTTTTTACTCAACTCAAAGATTAAGTCTTAAAACAAAGGTAAAACGTTTGTTAAAGACTTCTTAAAATATGATTCATGTCGAATTATAGACCTGAACGACTCAATACAAGGTTTTCAATAACCATAGGTAGAACTCAATACTTAGAACTCAAGAACTTTAATAATACTATTCATTTCAAGAATGCTCAAATCAGAGTGTTCATGCAGAATTATAAGCATGAACTACTCAATCATAGACTCAAAGATACTTTTCATCTTAAGATTGTTCGACTTATAGGGTTCCTGCGAAATTATGGGCATGAACAATTCAACTCAAGGACTTCATGGGTAACATGTAGTAGTCCCATGATTAGAAATATAATCTCAAAAGGGATTAGAAACTCAATACTCAAGACTTAGAACTTAAAGATACTACTCTTCTCAAAGGTACTCAACTGATGGAGTTAATGCGGAAGTTATGGGCAAGAACTACTCGACTCAAGGGTCAAAATATCAATAAGGAACTCATGTATACGACTCTTCTCATTCTCATACTTACTTACTCAAAACTCAACTCAAATTGATGGTGGATCTCAAAGAATTCACAATTGAACTCAAAGGCTTTCTTGAACTCTACTCTTAACTCTCTGTTGAATGTGAATTATGAATTCAAGAGTTATGGTTCATGATATGAAGGATATCGTGATGACAAAATAGACTCATGAATACATTCTCCTCACACTCATACTCACTTGCTCGAGTCTTAAAACAAGTTATTAGAAATTGTAGAAGACTCCTTAAAGGTCTCAAAAGGACTTTCTCAAAAAAAATGATTGAGAGGACTCTCAAGACTTGAATCTCAACTCTACCTTGAATGTGATTTATGAATTCAAGGTTGCAATTTGTGATAGGAAAGATCTCGTGATGTTTAGGAGTGTTTTTAGATAGTTAAACATGAGAAACAGTTGAAAAACACTGTTTGGGGAGCAAGTTCGCGACGCGGAGATGAATTAAAATGTTTGGTGGAAATAATTTTTGAAATAGTGGAGTCCGCAACACGCAGAGAAAATTTTCACATTGAAGGAACAGGTCCGCGATGCGGACCTGGTACTTGTTCCTTGTCCGACTTTTTCTTCCTCGTTTTCTAACCCCAATTCGCCTAACTTCGATTCTTTTTCTCAATTTCTCTTTAGATTCAGATACCCAATGCATGTACCCAAGAAACTAATCAAACACAACTCTAAATTCAACTTGATTTCCTCAAGAAACTCATCAATTTCATCTTAACTCAAGAACGAAAGTCAATTTCAAGATCACAATTCAAGAACATGAAACCTTCAACTTTCTAGAACAAACATAACACTCATTTAACATGATTGGCATGTGGGTGAACAAACCCAACACTATGGAAGCTTACATACCTCTTAGGGATCAAACCCATGGCGAAAATCCGCAAGACTCTCGTTGAACGCTTTGATCCTCTCCTCTTTTCTCTTTTTTTCTCTTCTTGAACTCTCAACTAAAACCCTAAGTGTATATTAGGATTATAAAACTGAAGCTAATCATATTAGACTCCTAAAACATTACTTAAAATGAATTAAATCTTATTGGTAAGGGAAAGACCAAAATACCCCTTACTATTTTCGGGTTACTTTCCTTATTTGGACAGCCTGACTTCAAAAGGGCATATCTTACTCATCTGAACTCGAAACTTAGCAAACTTGGTGGCGTTTGAAAGATAATTCAAATACCTTTTATTGGATACCTTGTAGCCCACCTAAATCATCATGTACTAATAGTTATGGTCATTTGAAGTTGACCCAAAACTTAAAGGAACTTAGGAATGACTTGAATGAAATCTCTTTAATTCTTCTTGGAACTCAAAGTGCTACATCTAGTGACCTTAACACTCAAGAATTTTTTAATTCCTTGGTAAAAACTCACTCACTACGAAGAATGGTTCAAGTCTTAGCTCAAATTTTTTCTAGGGTGTTACATAAACTAACTATGATAATGAAGTATACTTATGAAACCTATTGTCAATTGATTAATGGAGTATATACTGTGAGCTATAACATAACCAATTACTGGGTAGGCAACTAAATTTACATGTAGTGGATTTGATATTGTATTCACTCATGTTGCCTAGACAGAGATTTATTATATGACTAGTAAATCAGGAAAAAATGCTAATTAAAGAGAGATGATCAGACTGAGAATTCCAGTAGAAGATGACAAGCGTTGTTTATGTGGAGAAAGCAAGCTAGAATCTGAAGTATATTTATTTGCAGAATGTACCTGGACAACAAAAACGAAAAAAACACGAAATATTTAGTCAGGTATTAAAGTACAAAAAAGGAATGTGACACAATGCCTAAAATGGACAAAAGGAAGACACTTAGGGGTCGTTTGGTACAAAGATCAATAACGCAAGGATTAATAATGCAGGGATTAGTAGTACAAGGATTAGTAATGCAGAGTTTATTTTTATCAAGTGCTTGGTTCATTGTTTCCCACCTCATATTGTGTTTGAGGTGGGAAACAATGAACCAAGCACTTGATCATGTTTGCTACTTTTTCACTTGAATTATTTGAGGATAAATAATTGTCATCTTAATAAATTGATCACTCACAAACATGTCATTTTTCAATTTTAAAAAAATGAATCATCTACTTTTAAAATCGAAAAGACGGTCTACAATGGTAAAATTGAATAAACCATCTACATTTACACATAAAAATTGCAAGTTGTAGTTAGTAACAAACAACTCTCTCTAAATAATTTGTAAGCTAATTTATTTAATAGATTTACTAGTTAAAATATAAATCATAAAATCAAGAAATAAACAAAATAATTAAAATGATTTGAGGAATAGTTTTGTCTTTACATAGACTTATCCCATGGTATTATATCATATGTATTACTTATACCTCCAAATGAAAGGTATTAGTAATACATCCTATAATACCATGTAGGAGGTATAACCAATCCATGGATTAGTTATACATAGGCCCAAATTCCTACCAAACATAGTACTAAATAATACATGAACTATTTTTTTCAAATGCAACCTACCAAACGACCCCTTAGAGCAATATAAGAAGAAAATATCTACAGTTATATGGAAGCGAGAATCCACCACACTTGATGAGCAAGAAATTGGAAACTATTCAGAGAAACAATAGTAAATACGGAGATTACAATCAATCAATCACATATATAAAGAAAAAAAATAGCGAAAAGAGTGGATTAAGGATAGTAGGAAAGCAAGTAAATGTAGATACTTGGTTCAAATATTTTGTAACTAGATTTGTCTTTGTTTGAGGCTTTAGAGGAAAGGGTAACCTTCATTGAAGGTGGCTCATCTACCTAAAGTGCTCTATGGGTCTAAATATTTGGCCATCAATGATAATTTATCATGATTTATCAAAAAAGAAAATATACATCGTTTGTAAACGGTGAATACATTCCTTTTTTTAATGAAATGTATATTTATTTTAAATGCAAAATTAAGGGATATATTTGCTCTTTTCCCCTATTGGTGAGTAATATAGACTTTAATATTATAATCATGGTCAAATGCAATTTTAACATCTTCGAAACACTTGTGAGATACTTTAAAAGTAACCTTAGTTCATTATTGTGAAAAGTTTACCATATAACCAACATAGACCATTTGAGATATAACATGGATTTTAGTGTCTATCCCACGCCGAAAAAGGGTGTCCTTACTTGCCAAGGTAAGAACCATGAGTCTGAGGTAAAGTGGATTCACTAGCTAGTGTCTATTTGAGACAAATCCTATGGTGGCACATAGTTATGGGACAAGGAGATTCCTACTAGAAATCCGATCTCTACTAACGGGAAAGCCTCCATCTCAATATCCTCTCGGTGCTAAGAAAAAATCCCACGGAATAATGATTAATCATATACATTTCATCATCCCTGGAAGGTCACAATTAAACAACCAATCCAAGCTAAAGTCATTTATAATAGCTACTTAACTTGATTCATCTTAGGTGAGAAAACCTTTAAACCTTATGAATCCTTATTGTAAGAAAACTTTTAACAATCATGTTCTTAGTAGTATGTGAGAAAACCTTTCACAACAACATTGATACTTTACTCTCAAAGCACCTCAAATCATTTACATCAACTTCATAAAAACATGCATATCTTTGTAAATTCACCTTTCATAGTTCATAAGCTTCCTGATGTGTTCATTGTCTAAAAATCATGGATCATGCATGGATTCATATGAATTCAACTCAAAATCATGTAACTACTTCAATTCACGCATAAAAAGATAAAACAATCAATTGAATTATAATTGAAAAGAACCCATGAAGATTGAATAAAATCCTAACTTTGAATTGAGAATCTAACTTTTAAAATTAAGAAATCCTCGAGGAACCCTATGGAGGAAAGGAATCTATAGGTGAATACTAACATACCTTAGTGGTCAATGCCCAAAAGCTATCATGAATTGGATATCTTGAAACAAAACCCTAGCTTCTTCTTCCTTAGCCTTTGAGAGGATTTATTTTTTTTATTTTATTTTGGGGGGGGGGGGGGGGGGGGG
>NW_006239360.1:245517-276263 GCF_000226075.1 Solanum tuberosum
GGGGGGGGGATGATGTTGGAGGAAAATTTAGGAATAAGGTGAGTGATTTAGAATGGGTAGTTTTAAGACTTAATTAACTTATATAGGTCTTGAAATAAGGGTTAAAACGACAGAGCTAAGGTACCAAACTTAAAAGTTGACAGGTGACCCTAGATGGACCCCTAAACGGGCCATACAGATGTTCACTGGCCGTTTAGGATCCCATCCAGGTGACCCCAAATTCTTAGCATCCCTGACGAGCAAAGCACCTCCCCTAAACGGGTCGTGGTGCCCTAAACAAACCATTTAGGGTTCTGTAAAGGGTCCATGGTCCGTTTTGGGTTTTTGGACTTGCCTGTTAACTCACTTTTATCTTTTCCAAGTCCGAGGTGTTACAATATCTCCTGCTTGAGAATATTCGTCCTCGAATGGAACTCAATCTAGCATGAAAAGAGAAGGACAGAACTAACCACCCAACACGAATGCAATTTCATCAAAATGCACATAACCAAGGAGGAATATCAATTCCAAGCTAAAACATATTCAAAACATCATTTCATAAGGCATATATATAAATCGTACTCAAATGCTTATAATTGTGAAGCAATCTATCAAGCTAAATTATTTTCTCAAAAATCAAATTTTTCATGAGCATGCATGAGGAAATTGGAGAATGGCTAAGACACATGTAACCAAAAAGATGAACGTCCATGAGGAGCTAAATCCCTCAAGCTAGAGTAGGAATGGAGGTAAAGAGATGAGGGTATCGGTACATCATATCGGTCTCGACCTCCCAAGTAGCACCCTCAACTATATGATTCCTCCACAACACTTTTATGGATGCAACTTCTTTGCTCCTCAACTTTTAAACTTGTCGGTCTAAAATCTCAACTGGAACCTCTTCATAAGAAAGACTTTCCTTTATTCCAAGACTCTCTAATGGTAGAATAGATGTCAGATCTCCAACACATTTCTTTAATAAGGACACATGGAAAATCGAATGCACCAATGCTAAATCATTAGGCAAATCAAGCTCATAAGGAACTTTGTTAATACACCTCAAAATCTGATATGGGCCTACATATCAAGGACTAAGCTTCCTTATTATCCAAACCTCATGAAACCCTTCATAGGTGACATTTTCAAGTAAACCCAGTTATCAACAACAAACTCAAGATCCCTTCTTCTAACATCGGCATAGACTTTAGTCAACTTTGAACCTTTTTCAGCCTTTCTCTTATAAGACAAACCTTCTCCATAGCCTCATATACCAACTCGGGACCTATCAAGGAAACCTCACCAGCTTCAAACTAACCTATGAGAGATTTACACCTTATCTCATAA
This sequence comes from Solanum tuberosum, assembly GCF_000226075.1. NCBI lineage: Eukaryota > Viridiplantae > Streptophyta > Magnoliopsida > Solanales > Solanaceae > Solanum > Solanum tuberosum. The sequence continues at coordinate 246,841 of NW_006239360.1, forward strand.
AGAGCCTCAAATGGAGCCATATCAATACTTGAATGATAGCTATTATTTTATGCAAAATCAATCCAAGTCAAATGATCATCCCAATTACCTTTGAAATCAATCACACAATCTCTCAACATATATTTCAAAGTTTGGATGGTACGATCCGCTTGCCCATCAGTTTGAGGATGAAAGGTCATACTAAGCTTGACACGAGTACCAAGACTTTTTTGAAAAAACTTCCAAAATTGAGAAGTGAATCGGGTACCACGATCGGAGATGATGGATAGGGACACTGTATGCAACCTAACCATCTCGCTTAGATAAAACTTAGCATAATCTTCCATTAAATAAGAAAACTTGATGGAATAATAATGAGCCAAAATTTTCATACAATCCACTATAATCCAAATCAATTCATGTTGTCGCTGAGTGCGGGGTCAGCCCACAATAAAGTTCATATTCACATCTTCTCACTTCTAAGTAAGAATGCAAATATATTGGGACAAACCTCCTGAATTTTGATGCTCAACTTTTAATTGTAGACAATTAGGACACTCAGCCACAAATTCCGCAATGTCTTTCTTCATCCCATTCCACCTATAGACTTTCTGCAAGTCACGGTATATCTTGGTGGCTCCCGGGTGAATTTTATACTGAGAATTATGGGCTTCCGATAAAATTTTCTCTCTCAAAGTCATCAATATTGGAAACACATAAATGGCCTTGATAACGAAGCACAGCACACCATATCCCCTGTAGGGGAAAGCCTCAATGGACTTTTTAAGCACCGGTTCCTTCAACTCTACTAAAATCGGATCAAGACCTTGCTTAGTTTTCATATCTGATACATACGATAATTATAAACCATTTTGAACAATAATATCACCCTCACTTGAATTAACCAACCTAACACCTAGATGAGCTAGTCTTGAACATCACAAACTAACTCTTTCTTACAATCCACACCATATGCAATATTATTCATAGACAACCGACTTAATGCATCAAGTCTGTCACGACCCAAAGTATACCCTAGGCGTAACATGGTGTATAGAACCCCGAAAGGCCCTACACAAGTCACTTAGACATCATACAAGATAATAGAAATGAAGATTGCAAAACAAAGTCTTATATCATAAAAGAGTTTGACAAAGAGGAAGTCTAACATAAGTCTCAATAAGCCATCTACTACATAAAAAGAAGTGGTTGGGATGTAACTCATACACCATGTACAAAGTCTGAAAACTAAAATGACATAAAGCTATAGAAGTGTCTCGGTCCTCAGATCATAAGGACTCACCAATCTTCAAATGTCAAATGGATCGGCTAGCCATGAGTTTGAGAGGTAGGAGTGCCAGACCTTACATTATGAAACAATGTAGGCACATGTACGCATTTGTACATGAAATGTACTAAGTATGATAACAACGCATTATGAAATCATGCTAAAAAGGACTTTATATGACATGCAATGACCAAGATAAATCATAAGATAAAATATTAGAAAACATAAGTCATATCATTGTCAATTCAAGCTTAACATCTTTGAAATACTTGTGAGATACTTTAAAGTTCACCATATAACCAACATAGACCATGTGAGCTATAACATGGAATCCATTGTCTGTCCCTCACTAAAAAGAGATGTTCTTACTTGCCAAGGTAAGAACCAATAGTCTGAGCTAAAGTGGATCAACTAGCTAGATTGAGACAAATTCTATGGTGGCATATAATTATAGGACAACTAGATTGCTACTAGAGACCCGACATATAATAATGGTAAAGCCTGCAACTCAATATCCTCACGGTGCTAAGCAAAAATCCCATGGAATAGTCATTAATCATATACATTTCATCCTTATTAAGCAATCAATCCAAGCTAAACTCATTTAGAATAGCTCCATAACTTGATTCAACTTAGGTGTGAAAACCTTTCAACCTTATGAATCCTTATTGTGATAAATCCTTTCACAATCATATTCTTAGTAGTATGTTAGAGAACCTTTCACAAAAATATTGATACTTTACTCTCAAAGCATCCTCAAATCATTTACATTAACTTCATAAAAATATGCATATCTTCATAAATTCATCTTTCATAGTTCATAAGCTTCATCATGTGTTCATAGTCTAAAAATCATTGATCATGCATGGGTTCATATGAATTCAACTCAAAATCATGTAATTACTTCAATTAATGCATATAAAGATAGAAAATAATCAACTGAATTATAATTGAAAAGAACCCATGAAGATTGAATAAAACCCTAACTTTGAATTGAGAATCTAACTTGTAAAATTAATAAATCTTAAAGGAACCCTATGGAGGAAAGGAATCCATAGGTGAATGGTAACATACATTAGTGATCAATGCCCAAAAGCTATGGTAAATTGGAGATCTTGAAGCGAAACCCTAGTTTTTCCTTAGCCTTTCAGAGGATTTTGGGGTGATCTTGAAGGGAAATTCAGGATTTAGGTGAATGATTTAGAATGGATAGTTTTAGGACTTGATTTACTTATATAGGTCTTGAAATAGGGGTTGAAACAACATAGCTTAGGTACCAAACACATAGGGTAAATACCAAAATGACCCTAACTTAAAAGCTTACGGGTGACCCTTGATGAACCCCTAAACATGTCGTACATATGTTCACTGGACGTTTAGGGTCGCCTGTTGCCTGGAAAGTTAGGCCACCTCACCTAAGTAGGTCGTGGTGCCCTAAACGAACCCTTTAGGGTTCCATGAAGAGTCCATGATCCATTTTGGGTTCGCGAACTTACCTGTTAACTTACTTTTACCTTTTCCAAGTTCGAGGTGATACAAAAAGGGAAAAGGAAACTTTAAGGAAACAATGCAGATCAAAATGATGAAGAGAAACACTATGCACCCTAAGTGAATTTGCTTTAAAATAATTGATTTGCTATGAAAGGGTTATCCCTAGAGTACGTTCCACCCCAAACCTTAGATGGAAAGTTGGTGGTTCAACTGGAAAAGGAGGATGTGCATTTGGAAATGGAAAAATGGTGATGTTCCCTAATTGTTTATTTCCTTGGTAAAGCACCTGGTATAATACCATGAGCCAATACATAGTTGTGAATTGGTCGAAAGGTAAACCAGACCTATTCTACCATGATGAGAGCTACTATGTGGTCAAATTTCATAGCATTAAGGACTTGAATGAGGTGTATTACACAGCGCCTTACTCAATTAATAATCGACCTATTATTTTTAAGCCCTGGACCCCTAATTTCAGCTTCAAAGATGAGTTCCCATATGAGATTCCACTATGGGTAGTTTTCCCAAACCTTCCTATGCACTACTCAAAAAAGAGTCGTTAAGTCAAATTTCCAGTGTAATTAGTGTCCCGATATTTGTAGATAAGTGTACATCAAAGCAATGTGTCAAAACCTCTCTAGGATGAAGTCAGTATCTTGGACCCTAATGGTACACAAATGCCACAAAAAGTCACTTATGACTTGGAACCTGAATTTTGCCCAAAGTGTTTGACTGCATGCAATAATTGCCTATGAAGGACATACCAACAATACCAGAAGATCAGCAGAATATTCTTGGGAAACGAAGGAGGAAAGTACGGAAGGTCACCTATGAATGGAAATACAAAGGGCATATATAAGTAGAAACTCATCAACAACAACAAATTATGCAACAACCACAAACAACTCCACTGCCTATCCCACAACAAGGTATAGAATAGGAGCAAATGAGAAGATTAGTGTCTGCTAGAGGAACAAAAAGTCCACCCATGGATTTAATAAATTTTCCTATCCTTAGTAATAATACCACACCTTTTAAGAATATATTTGGAAAGTTGGTTAGGGATACTGAGGATCCTTTCAATATAAGCTTTGATAAATGTGGGGGCTTAAGTACATCCTCATGAATTGGTTATGTTGGAATATAAGAGGTGTGAATAAAAGGAATAAGCATAAGGAGTTGAAGCATTATATTCGTAGTAATCATATTAATCTAGTAGGTTTAGTTGAAACTAGAGTGAAAGCTCACAAAAGTACTACAATTTTCAATAATGTAGATCCAAACTGGGCATCCTAAATAACCAACGAAAGGAAACAAATGAACAGGTATATCCTATTGTATCCACGATGCTATGATGTTATCCAGATTAAAGAGGAGGCCCAATTCTTACATTGCTTAGTGAAAGGAAGAATTGATGGGTAATCTTGTAACTCGGGGTGAAATATAGGATTTTTGTACAACACTTCACGAAATGAACTATCTTGGGAAGGAGAATTTTTCACCTGGACAAACAAGCAAGCATGCGCTAATAAAATAAGTAGTAGACTGGATAGGGCTCTTGGAAATTTTGACTGGATGATGAACTGGAACATGTGCAGGTTGAGTTTGACTAGCCAATGATCTATGACCACTCCCTCATGGTTCTTAAATTATACGGAGCACACCCCAGGTTAACAAGACTCTGTTCAGATTCTTCAATGTCCTAGCCGAGCATGAAGAATTATTTCCTATAGTCAAGGAAGTGTGGAGACAACAAAAGGATCAATGGAGTATGAAGAATGTATGGCTTAATTTACGGGAACTCAAGCCATTGCTCAAGAATCTGAATAACAGAGAATTCAAGAATGTGAGGCTATAAATTTACAATGTTAGGGAATAGTTGAAGGTAGTCCAAGCACAACTTACTAGGCAATGTAGCGATAGGCTAATCAATGTAGAAAAGACCCTCCTCCAGAATCTAGAACAGTGGTCTTTGATAAAAGAGAACATTGTGAAGAAAAAGTTTAGAGCAAGGTGGATTAAGCTTGGAGATTCTAACACCAAGTATTTCTCTATTGTTATGAAGGAAAGGACCCAAAGAAAACAAATATCCAAAATTATGGTGCTGTCAGGAGCAAAGCTTACCCTACCTGGAGATATACAGAGAGAAATTATAGATTTCTACATGAGTCTTATAGGTTCAACAACCATTGTATTACTATAAATATAAAAATTGGTGATGAGAAGAGGACCTACACTTACTATAGCGCAACAAACTAACCTATGTACCGAAGTCACTGATCAAGAGATTCTAGACAACCTCCATGGTATTGATGATGACAAGCACTTGACATCGATGGTTTCAATGCATATTTCTTTAAATAAGTATGGCCCGTAATACATAATGATTTGATGTTAGCTGTTAAAGATTTCTTCCACACAGGAAGATTATACAGAGCCGTCAGCTGCACTACCATAGCCTCTATCATCTGTGAAGCATAATCTGGATTTATTCCTGGGAGATGAATTGTTGACAATATCACTCTAGCTCATGATCTTATTAAAGCTTACACTAGAAAACACATTTCTGATTGATGCATGATTAAAATAGATCTCCAAAAGTCGTATGACTCAGTGGAGTGGATATACCTAGAGCAAATCCTAGAGAGCCTGGATTTTACCTTAATTCAGAGGGTGGTTGATGCAATATATTAAGACTATTAACTATAGTGTGTTGATAAATAGGGAGACTACAAAGACGCTCAATGCAGAAAAAGGACTAAGACAAGGAGACCCAATTTCCCTCTTTTTATACCTGAGTAGGCATCTAAAAAGCCTCAAAGAGGAAAAAACTTTTAGATTCCACTCAAGGTCCTCCAAGATGGAATTACACACCAGAGCTTTGTTGAAGACCTACTCCAATTTGCAAGAGGAGACCTCCCATCTGTTACAACCTTGTACAAATGCTTCCTCAAGTTCTCCCACGCCTTTGGTCTTCAGGAAATTATGAGCAAAAGCTTTGTCTACTTTGGAGGAGTAACTCCAATTGAGAGGAACAAAATACTTCAACCTCTTGGAATTGAAATTGAAGACTTACCAGTTAAATACTTGAATATTGTTGTCCACCAAAAAGACTACATTAGTGCTATGGCGACTTTTAATCCATAAAATCATTATGAGGATCTCGTCATGGACAGTAAAGAAACTCTCATACGCTAGTAGAATACAGTTAGTTCAAACTATGATCTTTGGTATCCAAGCTTATCAGGCACAACTCTATATCTTACCAACAATCATTTTGAAAGTCATTGATGCCTATTGTAAGAGCTATGTGTGGTCGGGGACAAATGAAGTGACCAAAAAGACGTTAGTGGCTTGGGAGAAGTTATGCTCACATATGGTGTGCGGTGGACTCAATCTTAAAAACCTAACGTTGTGGAATAAGGTTACCATTGCTACAAATTGTTGGGACTTAACCAACAAGAAAGATCGACTATGGATTAGTTGGGTTCATTCATACTATGTCAAAAATAAATGTGTCCTCACAATGGTCATTCCTAAGCAAGCAAGTGAGATGGTAAAACAAATTATTGGTACCAGAAGGATACTTCAAGATAGTCAGTAGTTAGAAGGCTGGATAGAAGCATCATTAGACATATCTATTTCCAACTACTGAACACAAATGAATCAATAAGGTGGAAATGTATGATGGAAGTCCAAAATTTAAGTTTACCATGTGGTTACACTTTCATGGGAGGATGCTAGCAGCTGATAGATTGATCAAATGGAGGATAAATGTGGAGCCAGGGTGTGGACTTTGAAGAACTAATGATGAAAGTAGAGACCATTTGTTCCTATCATGCAGTTATACTCTTAACTTATTGGTGAGACTCATGCAATGGATTAAAAGACCAATGGTTACTGCTCAAGCCTAGAACAATATGTAGATTGAGCAATTCATAATAGGAAAGGGAGATCACTCACTGCCAGACTTTTCCTACTGAAGTAATCCATACCATCTGGATAGAGAGATAATTGAGAATTTTCAAAATGAGGAGCAAAAATGCCGAGAGTATAATCAAGGAAGTAGCCTACGTTTGCAATGTTAGATCTGCTCATGGAACTCAATTACTACTCCAAGAACTCCTACTTTAATTCATTGAGCTAGACAGTAAGATTAGGCTGTGTAAATAGCTAAGTATGATGATTAAGATAGCGTTTGTGTTTGAACTTTGTTATTATGTTGTAATGGACTCATGTGTGATTAATAAGATAAAGTTAATTACCAAAAGATAGTATCATGTAAAGTAACTAACCAAACAATTCTTTTTCTAGTGAGATGCTCTAAAATTGAGATGGAGTACAATGATTTTGTTGTAAAAGGACAAGGATAGTATCTAAAGTTGCAATAACTACATGGGTATTAACATGTTAATACACATTATGAAAATTTAGGAGAGAGTGGTGGAGATGAGTGTCACGATCCAGACCGTCATGATTGGCACCCACACAAACCCTCCGGTGGGAGAACCATTACTACAGCCCAAACAAACAAATTCTATGAAAACTAAGGCATTTAAAAATACGAAAGTAGGTTTAAATGACTATAAAAATGGAGTCCCCATAAACTCCAAGGTTTTAACAAACAACTAACCAAACTAATGCGGAAGAACAACCCCTAGAACCTGAAAGTCATTGTATCAAAACTCTACTAACGACAAGTCTAAGAACAAGGGGTATAACCCCGAAGCTAAACAAAATACCTTAAACAAATAGTCTAAGTCCGAAAAGGGTGAACTTAAACAAGAAAGATCCATGACAGCCTGAAAGAACTGTCTCACCCTTGAATCTGGTCACGCTCAATAGTCACATAGCTGAAGTCTATCAATAGCCGCCTGAAGATGCCCTATACTAAACAAAGAACAAGCAAGTGCAGTATCAGTACACAACCACAGTGTACTGGTAGGATCACGCGGCTATCCCAATAAGTGAAACACATGCAAGTAACCACAACATTATAAAACAGGCATATACCGAACATATACAATATTAGTCATCTTTTCAGGATCAATGTAGCATTCCACATTCTCAATAATACACATTGGTTATCAATTTAGAGCAACATACATTCTTCCAATATCAATCATCATTAGATATGAACGTAATCATCACAAATAAATACATAACACAATTCAATGGTCCTCTCACGGAACCCAATTCAATGGTCCTCTCATGGAACCCACACCCAAACTGTTAGCATACCGAAATGTGGTACCCGATCCAATGTTTATGTTGGAACGTGGCAACCGATCCCATATTTATATCGGAGCATGGCAACCGATCCCATATTTATGCCGGAACGTGGCAACCGATCCAAGTTAGTGTGTCGGAACGCAACACCCGATACATTCAACAAATCACAATCACAATATATATTCTCACAATCATACAACAAGAGGTGATTCATGGCATACAATTATTCAATTATCCTCATTTACGATTATGTGATCAATAATGCAACATTCGCATACATACATGTATTATAATGAGCAATTTCAAACATGTATCACACCAACATGAAATCACAACCATCACCTACCTCAAATCCAAGCTTGAATCCCCCAAGGCACTTGAATCTTCCCTTTCCGGATTCTTCCCGCTTGTTCGTGGTCTAAAACATACAATTAACGCAAGGATCAATAAACGAGGCCAAATTACCCGAATTATAATCAACATTATCAACCCTAGGTCAAACCCTTGATCCCTATACCCATATTAGGGTTTATTCCACCATAAATCACATATCAAAACCCTCCCCCATCGATAATTACCCAAGAAACTAAGTTCTACAAATCGAAAAGCAGATTCGGGGAGTAAAAACCTTACTTTTAGCCTCAAGAATGGTGGAAAACTGTCAAGAAAACTCTGGGTTCGTTCCTTAGCTCTCAAAGTCAAAAAGTGCGGAATAAAACATTTTTGGAGTTTTATTTTCGACTTAAGTCGCATCTGTCCCGCTATGGCAGCACTCATCCCGCTACAGCGGCTTCGCCCTGGCGGCAGAAATCCTGCCCCAACAGCTTGCACGGAACTAATGAGCTATTTTAATAATTCCAAGACCCCCATTTCACAACACACCTTTAACCAACGACACTCATAAAATACCGTTCACGCTAAGATCGATTTTGGGAGTTCTACTCACCTGAATTCAATTCCGTAAAGTCGTACGGATTCCTTAACGACTTATCTAACTACTCATGTAATCAAAATCATAATTAAATCTTCCAATTGTTACCAGATTTCCCTACACCTTAATGACTCTGATTTCGTCCAAATCTGGACTAGGTTAGGAAATTCCAAGTTACTACCAAAAGTTTTCTAACCCCAATTATTTCTCCATTGGCTTTTCATTAACGATGAAATCAGGTCGTTATAATGAGGGTGATGAGGTGTGTGTCTATTTTTGAGAATCAGTTTGGATTCATGTTAGGGCGATCGACCACACAAGTCATCCATCCTATGAAGAGACTATGAAAAATAAATATGTACTTACATATGGTGTTTATTAACCTTGAGAAGGACAACGACAAAACTTCGAGGGAAGTATATTGTGGAGTTTCCCAAAGGCAAAATGTGTATCAATGGCCTATATTGGGAGATATGCGAAGGATCTAAATTGCGGGTAAGAACGGTGGGAGAAAACTCAGAGCACTTTCTCATATGAGATGGAGTTGCATTAGAGATCAACTCTTATTCATTTTTATTTGTCATGGTTTATGAATGAATTGTCACGAAACATTCAAAATGAGGTGTCGTGGTGTATGTTATTTGCGGATGACATGGTACTAATTGATGATTGATGAGACACACAATTAATACTAAGCTAGAGGTGTGGAGAAAAAAATTGGGGACTAAAGGGTTCAAGCTAAGTAACATCAAGACAAAGTATGTGGAGTGCAAATTCAATGATGTGGTGTGTGAGGTAGGAATGGAAGTGAGGTTTCACACACAAATATCTAGGAGAGACAATTAATTCAAGTATCTTAGGTCTATAATCTAGGAAAGTGGGGACATCAATGATATCATGCATCGTATTGATGTGGCATGGATCAGATAAAGTGGAGGCTTGCCTTTGGAGTCTTGTGTTATAAAAAGTACCACTGAAACTCAAGGGTAAGTTCTATAGAGTGATGGTTAGACCAGTATTGTGTCGGATTCGAAAGTGATTAGGGCGTCATGCGAAAACTTACAATTGCAAATCATAAGGTGATAAATTAGATGACAAAAATTAATACTAAAAACATAATATTATTATATGAAAACTAATATAAAAGAAAAATATTAAAACTGTAAAGAGAAAAATCTCCCCATAAACAAAGCTCTTAAACGTCTATAGGGTGGATTCTATTGTGTTGCGCTATGAGAATAGGGATCTTCAATTTATAGATCTCAAAACTATTCCTCTAAGGAAAGAATAAACCAAATATGGAAGAGAATTATATTTTCCTTTCAGAAAAAGTTCAAGCATTTATGGTAATACTTTGACTTTTCTTTTAAGGAAAAAATAAACTTCAAATAAGGTAAGAAAATCAGGGTAAAACCCTAACACATTGTTGTATAGGACAGAGTATTGGCCAGTCAAAAACATCCATGTCTAGAAAATGCATGTTGTAGAGATGAGAATGCGAAGATGGATGTGTGCCCATACTGGGAGTGATAAGATTATAAATGAGGATATCCAAAATATAAGGTGGGAGTGATCTCTATAGTGGACAAGATGAGGGAAGCGAGACTGAGATGGTTTGGACATCTGAAGAGGAGATGCGCAGATGCAAAGGTTGGTTATAGAGGGTATGAGGAGAGGCAGAGGTAGGCCGAAGAAGTATTGGAGAGAGGTGATAAAACATGATATGACGCAACTTCAGATTACCGTGGACATACGTGACCTTAGATAGGATGGTGATGAGGACATGCATTAGGGTAGAATGTTAGTAGGTGGTGTAGTGTTGTCTTGCTGAGGGTGACTGGTATTTTTCATGGTACTAGTTGTATTATTTTGTTTTTTTTCTATCGTTGTTAATAATTATTTGTAATAATCTATCCTTATATCTTGTTTACTGTGTTCGATTATCACAATATTTTATTGTTGTTTTCAATTTCTTTCAAGTAAACTTTACATTGTTACCTTGTTGCTTGCTAAATTCCCTTCACTGTCTACCTGGATTTGTTGCGCTTGAGTTGAGGGTCTTTTGAAAACAATACCTCTATCTTCACGAGGTAATGATAAGATCTATGTACATTCTACTTTCTTCAAATTTCACTCGTAGAGTTTCAATGAATATGTTGTTGTTAGTATATCACCGTCATGGGTATGAATTTGGAGTGTCCTCAATAACGGGGATTGGAAAAGGAAACTTAGATGAAAAATTAAAGGGAAATCACAACAATATTTTATCTTTGGTTTGGCATTTTCTGACCAGAAAAGTTAAAATCAATTTTAAGAAGAGACATTCAAGTCCTGCCTGCAAATCTCCCTGAAAATCACCTTATTATTAGTAAATGGAAGGAACTTTGTAGGGTTTCTTCGGCTTTGCTGACAAACTAAATTAATAAATTATTATATACTGCAGAACTTTTTAACAGGATGATTAATTACCGAATAATTATATTTATTAAGAAATGTTCTCGATCTTTGTATCAAAATTTTGTTACACGGTATATAATTTACAATAAATTTTCTGTAAAGTAGGCAAGATTTGTTTCAATAATATTACCTAATTAATAAGAGATTAATTAGGTAATGATCTATGTAACACCAAAGATTAGTTGTCTTATACCTAAAAAATGAAGCTAGTCTCAATATTCAATAACTTGAAATGGAAATGAATTATTAACTAATGCGAGTCTAAACAATCTAACTTCGTCGTAGTATTTTAATCTTATTCGAACAACGTATTATTCTAGACTTCAGACAGTTATGATTGATCAACTTTATTCAAATTCATCAATCAAAAATCTTGTTTATCAAATAATTTTTCTGATAAAAGAGAAAATTTATTTCATTACACGGGAAAAAATGTCTTTAATATTTTAAGATAGTAATAATTAGTACTATACTATAAAAAAAAAAATCATGCAAGAGAGACCAAATTAAAAGAATCTTTGTGATAATTTATAACATGCTTGTGAGACCAATAATGGAAGTAACTCTCTTTATTATTAAAATAAGATAAGGCTGCAAAGCAGAAATGTTTTGTTTAACCCCATAAACTTGATTTTTTGCTAATCTCTTTCCATCAAATGATTAATCTATTTCTTTAGGGTATCTTTCCATACCAGAACTCCACTACTCCATTTAACTTTTTCCTGTTTATTGATATTTTTTTAGAATAAGAAGCAAATTAAAGTCCTATCATTCATTGAGTCTAGTCATAATCTCACCTATTAATGCCAACCTGGGATTCTTTTGATGTCCCCCTTAATTTAATCATTTTAATTTTATTAATCAATTAACTTTACTTTTTGTTTTTTTCAATTACCACTCTGTCAAAATAGACTGACGGAAGCTTCTGTTTCAGGCTAATAATAAGCAGAAAAAGAAGTTTAATTTCTGTGCTCGATTACCGACGTAATTTCAATACGTATTTGTGTTCGGATTGTATCACAGCTTATATTTCACTCATTGGGTCTGAAGAATTTTACCAATCTCTTTAACATATATATATGTATAGAGTTCGAATTAAAATTATCAGGTTCAAATAAGTTCATATGTCATTACATCTGCTTTTGCTCGGTCTAGGGGCAAAGCTAGCAAGGGTGAAGGGGTCCCCTTTAGCAGGAAATTACATTGTTGATAAATAATTAAAATTTAATCATGAATTTTAACTAATGATTCTTTAAAGAATTTAGAAAGGGGTTAGGAGCCCCACCATTACAGCTGGTTACTACATACCTAAATAATCATAACTAACAGATTTAATTGCTCTATAATTTCACATCAACCATAATCGAATCTTTCAGAAGATTTGAGTATGAGATTACTCAGTGAACTGAACACTAATGGACAATGTCAATGAAAATGAAAGCTGATAATAACATCTTAATTTCTCATTTATTTACAAAGAAAATTACATGTGCTCTTTGCACCCAAATGTGAAATGACTCTTGGATCTTAATATTATTATACAATAAATACTCATCACTTAGCAAAACAAAAAAATTAGTACAATTAATTATACAAATTAAATTTAGCTAATATTGTCAATTAGTAGTAGTAATTTCTGAAGAAGATTAAACTATAAAATCTCTTCCTATATACAGAAGTCTCTTTCTTTTAATAATTGTAGACAAATGAATGGTGATGACTACATCTCAATTTTCATGTGAGACGTTTGATGAGGCCCTGCATCAAAAGATTAAGAAAACACACTCATCAATTCATAATCAACTTATATTTTTGACAATTTTAATCACCATCCTGTCAAAAACAGAAAAAAAATAAATCGTCGTGATCCCTCTTCTTACCTTGTGATTGCAGTGTCATATCCTTGTTGGGGTTTTGGCTAAATCCCATCTGCACAAAGCTTTGCAGGTCATCCTCGCATATTGCAGGGAACTGGAGAAATGAAGTTGTTAAAACCAAATGACATGATGAAAAATGTTTGGTTAATACACTGATAATGTAAAATCTTGCGTCAGTATAAATAAGTTATATCTTGAATTATTATTACCTGATTAAGATATTCAGCAAATCCATCAAGGGGAGGCAATTGCAGTCCTAGGCTGCGGCATAGTGAGTTATCTAACGTGTCCACTGAGCATCGACTTAGTGCCCCATTAGGAATATCGCTCCGGCCTTGTTGGTAAGAAGATGATGTTTTATCTACTGGGAAAACAGGATGGGGCAGAGAGCCATTTGGTTGACATATCTGAAAGAACACAAGATATTGTTTTAGAACGTCACGTAAAAGAACGGGTCGTTTCATTGACATGAATCATGATACACTTACATCCTTGGAAAGGGGATAATCCAAATTTGGGTTCACTGTTGCCAACTTCATGGATAGGAACTATAAAATGTTGCAGACAGAAGAATTAGCTGATGAATCACGGCACATATTATAGAATGCGTGATTAGGGAAATTGTGATTTACCTCGACTTGTCGTTGGAGTGACTGTACATAATTTATAATTTCATCAAGCATTAGTGCTTTTCCTGTCACCTGGTACACAAATTAATCAATCCGGGTTAGAAGCAGGACTGGTTATGAATCGATAAACCAGAAAGGGAAAAATTGTTGATGCATTTCAGCTAACCTTATTACAGCCTGGTACAAGATCTTGTAACAGCTTCATTCTTTCACTAATCTTCTCTCGTCTCACCTAATTAAATGGGAAAAGAAGATTGTTAATACAAGGATATATGGGGTTTGAAACAACAAAGTGATTGTTAATGCTTACTCTTTCTGCTAGACTATGGCTATCAGTAGCTTGTCCTCTCCTTGCCCTAACATGAATATAGTCCTTTGGTGGTTCAGGAGGCTTTTGATTTTCCATAACTTGTTTTTGGGTTTCATCATCCTTTGATTCCTCCATGTTAACTTCTATCCCAGTACTTTCTACTTGTTTACATCGCTTTGCTCTTGCATTATCATCAGCTTCACCTCCCTGAAATGAAATTTGATTAAGCACTAATAACATTTACTTAATCTCTTTTTCACTGACATAATAATCCTTACCCTGTTTCCATTAGCTCCTTGAGTTGGAGAATCTTCCTTTGTTTTTCCTCTAGAAACTGTTTTTCTTTTTCTAGAACTAGAATTCAATTCAGTTGGAAGTTTTGACCCTGTTTCCCCACTTGGCTCTGAAGCAGACTCATTAGAGTTATTGGCCATCATTTCCATCCGGGTTTGACCCGAATTCTTGATTTGCAAAGGGGATCCACCTTGCTTGAGAGAAGGGCTACTCGAAACTCTAGGCAACTTTCCATTCCCCAATGGTTGAGCAGATCTATGTGATAATTCCGTATTGTTCAACCCCAACGGACTCGTTCTGCCGTTGAAACTACTGCTCCCAAAACAAGAAAATTTAGCAGCTCTTTGAGCAAAACTTGGATCAGCAGGCAATGGAGGAGGAAGTGAACTTCCCAAATTGGGTATATTATCTTTTCCCATCATGGGTATGTGTAGTTTCGGTGGAGAGTTTACAGGTGTACTATAACACGAATTGTTACTGTTATTGTGCAAATTATTGAATACCGGTTGAGGGGAACGTTTCCCAACCAACTCAGCAGGGGAAGAAGATACAATTGAGTTCAAAGTTGAGTCAAATTGGTTAAATTGAGCTGTTGAATGATCCCAGTTGGGGTTAAATAAGCAATCAGAAGATTGCCCTGAATGTAAGGGATTCCATGAAGGGAATGCCATAGTAGGTTCAAACTGAAGGGCTGGATTAGGGATTCCGCCATTCATGAAGTACTCTTTCTCCATGGATAATGATAATTGAAGTTCAAAAATATCAACAAGAAGAAGAAAAAAAGGGAGGGGGAGGGAAAGAAAACTAAAGAGAGAGGAAGTTATATAGTAGAAAGTTTGTTTTGACCTTTATTTGTTTGTATATTTATTTAATTTAATGGAAGAAGAAATGGTGGGGTAGTAGTAGGGGCTGTAGCCGGAAAAAGCGGAAAGTAGGGTGAATTGCCGGGCCTTCAACGTCGTCGGACCACCGATTTACTCTACTATTTTACCACCTTTTCCTTCATCAGACCTCTCCTCCTGTACTTACGGGGCGTACAGTATAGGTTCACATGAACTAAGTAACTTTCGCAATATTCTTATAATTAAATTAAAGTCTTGATAAAAAAATCATAAATTTTAAATTATGAATATGTGTTTTACGTCTAGTCTATAATATATATTACCATAAACTTGAAATAATACTTCGAGAAATAACCAAGTTTCAAACACGATGCTATACCAATTTCTGATGCTCAGTTGCCCAATCCATTTAATTTTATATGAGTTAGTTGGATTTGATATGGAGTTTAAAAAGAAATAAAGACTTTTGAAATTTATGGTCTAAAATAAGTGATATATATTTGTGTGGGTTTAACTCATTTCATTAAAAGTAAAATGAATATTTTAAAGTTAAATTGTTACTTGATATAGAAATGTATCATTTTTTTGAACGGACTAAAAATGAAAGTAAGTTATAATATAAACCGAGATAGAGAGATATGTTTTGGTTTGTTTTCCTCGTGTATTTACAAATTGAAAGTTTCTACATGACTTTGTAGAAGATTAAGGGTCTTCTTGAATTATATTAGACAAATAAGAAACATTATAAATGGTATTAAAAATTAAATATTAAAGATATATATTGTCTTTTAAATATATATTAATTAATAAACATATGTTATTAACTAATATTATGAAAAAATAATTGAATTATATTTTTCAAATTAGTATATTTCAATTGAATTAATCATAAAAACTAAAAGTACAAGATTTCTATGAACATCATGAAATACATATTTGATAAAAAGATTAAAATTATAATAAAATGTCATAAATTATTAAAATATTTGACAAAAATATAATCTATCAAAGTTTAATTAAAAAATAAATGACTTGCAATGTGAAATCTCAAGTCAATACTACTAAAAACAAATGAAACTGAAAATATAACATAAGTTCTAAATTCAAAACAAAAATTTAACATAATACTTTTATGTTAAATTTCAACATAACATACATGAATATGATTTAAAAGAAAAGGAAAATGTAAGTCTATAACCTTACTCAACAATTAATTCTACTTTAGTTTAAAAATTAGAATACTAACAAAATTTTGCTAATGAAAAAAATAAACATGCCACAAAAAATAGATGATACAAAAAGTTGCATGAAATCACGTGAAGTAAATGTTGAGAATGAGAAAGAAATGAAATATAAATAATATAAAATCAAAATCAAAATTTTTAGAATAATAAAAATAAAAAAGAATTTAAATAATAGAAATAAAAATAAACAAAAACAAAAACATAAAAAATATAAATAAAAAATAATAAATTTGTAATTACACCATAAATTATAATTATCAACATTTCACAACTCCTTCATGAGAAATAGATAGTGTAATTATCTCCTGCCAATTCCATTCAATTACTTGCTGACCAACTAGTTACATGACTAATCAAACACACCAGATAATATAATTATACTAAATCTAATTATCTGACTTTCCAAACAACCCTAAATGAAAAGCTGAAATTGTGATTGGTAATTGTTAAGTAAATAAAGCACGTCACCGCACATTACTTTGATTTTGTTATGATAAAAGGGAAAACAAAAGTGTTCGGAAAAGTGATGTGGTTTTGCATAATTTTTGAAAAGTTTACAAAAGTGAAAATTATGGTGGTATAATTAAAAACAGAAATTAGTAGGACCTTAAATTTGAAGTACATAGACGAATATCTTCTTTTATTTGGGAAAATTACGCTCTAGATTTACTTGAAATTATTTACACCACATAATTTAATATAAAATATTTTATAACATTATATTAGGTTCAGTTTATATTTGGGTATAAATACTTTTATACATTATTATACATTTTTATACAAGGTTGATACATTATATATAATATTTTTTTCAGGTATAATATTGCATATTAGACTACATGGCGTAATACTTTAAGTTGGATAGTATATTTTTTAAAATTTCTCTTTAATTTCCATAATAATTTATGTTAGTTATATTTACACGCCTTTTCACACTATTTTATCCATATGTGTACCATGTTTTAATTAAAATGAATTCGTAATAAATACATATAATTTATGTTGATTATGATATATTTGACTAATTCATGTTATTTTTGTGAAGTGTAGTTGTTTTGGGGCAAAATGACATAAGAATTGATGAAACTGATGTCACCTAAAGTTCACTCTTAAATTGGAATTATAACGATTGATGTTAAAATATAGTAACCTAATTAGCAGTGGCGTAGCTACAGCCACTTTAGGATGTCCAATTGGATATCCTTCATATGAAAATTACATTGTATATATATTTCAAATTTTACATTTAATGGATATATATTTAAAGTTGGACATCCTTGACAAACTTATATCTTTGGCGCAGTGATAATGTGTGTCCATTTGAATGAAGGAGTTTCGAGTACTCCAAATAGCACAATATTTTTTTGTTTTATTTTGACAGCCACACACCACACACCATTATTCTTGGACACCCTTCATAAAAATTTTGGCTCCATCACTGCTAATTAGGTCGAGGTCGAATCCCACAAATACCGTTGTTATAGATCTTTATAATTTACTGATAAAATTATATTAGAAACTACTATTGAGGTTGAGAATTAAGTGGGAAACTATTAATTACTTTAACATTTGAATTTTGATTAATAATAAAATATGAACTAAGGTTACACTTATAAGATGTCAAAACTCAAACAGATAAATTACTATCAACTTATTCAGTTGTGTTCATTGTGCAAAACTGACGAATCTATTTGTCTCCTAAAGTTTCTCGACCAAATTAAGAGAATATCAATTGTCAACACTTGGGTGTCGAATTAATTTGATCATTCATCAAAAGTCTCTGTTTAGTTATTCTATCTTATCTCTAGATCAAGCTATTAGATGGAGGTTGGTAGATCCAAAATCCCTCTTAATGAACCTTTTTCCTATTCTTAACTTCTTTTGTCAAGCAAGTCATAATACGAACGAGTTCTTAATGTTTGTAATCATTAAAAGAACAATCAATACGAAAGAACCTCAATACACAATGATCACCCCTTCAAGATAAGATTTTAATGTAAAAAGAATATATTATCATCATTTCTACTTTAAGTTTTGTAACCCTAATTATGAGTTTAGCTACTCAATACTAATTGTAAGCAATAACAATTATAATTTAAACTATTAAAGAACATTAATGTGAATGAAAGTAAACAACACATTTGATTAATGCAACTCTTGCAAGAGAATATTGTTCATTCCACAATATTCTACTAAGAATCCATGACAAATCCTAAAAGTTGAAGAACAATGGATCTTCTATGTTATGAGTAACCCCTAACTTCTATAACTAATTCATATTTTTTTACTAATAATCTATTACCTTTAAAACGCCGCCTTAATGACATATATATATATATATATAACAACATGGTCAGAATTCAAATTCGAATTAAACTCTATTTTAACTTTGGTCAACTTCAGTCCGACAATACTAGGGGATGCGGTGCAGACCACACTGTGTTACACAAGAGGTTGCAGTGTGGGTTTCATCTCATACTCCAGCCTCCTTCGTATTTCGCAAAGTAGTCACAAAAAAATTAAGTCTCTAAATCTTGGTCTGAGACAGGTGTGGCTCGAGGTCCAACGCAGTGTAGGCAACTTCGCACCACGAACTCCTTTTCTACAACTTATTTGGCTGCATTTTAGTTTGAAACACTTTGTTTTGCACTCTTATTCATTTTTTTGAATGTTTTCTTGTTGCTTTTAGCCTCAAATAATCCTAATCATATCTATTAGTGTATCACAATAAAAATTCAATAAAAATATGGATATTCATAAGATTATACTCAGAACTTGATTAAATTATGGATAAAATTCAATATTTAGATGCATAAATGCACCCAGATCACCACCACACACTTAGAGATTTTGTTCATTCCGAACAACTCATTTTATTCACGTCAATGCTAATTGGACAAGATTACTCACAAATTTGATTTATATAAACACTTTAATCATGATTATATTCGAGATTTACTCATTCAAGCACAATCTTTTAACTCCAGACTTCTTACAAATATCATCACTTCTAGACTGACTCTTTATTTATGACATATATAGGGTTAACATGCTAAGATGTGATTACTGCAGTCACTAAATTACCAGTTCTAACTATTAAGTTCACTCATTATCAAAGAATTGTTCTTTTGTTGTACTTTTTCAGCTTTAAAAATGTGCCTTTTACACTTACATGCTTTACTTTCAGTTGAGTTAGTTTTAGTTCCCTTACAACATATGTATTTTAGTTAGTCGATGTTTCATTCCGCTATTTTACATACTCTATATTTCATATACTAGCGCCATTCAATGCTACATCATCTTATGATGCAAATACATGTGTCCAGGATCGACAATAAGCACTTCGTTGATATTTTCCCTCTATCAGTTTTTGGTGAGTCAACCTTGATTTCAGAGGGCTCATTTTCATTTATGTATTTTAGTTTTATTAGACACTTAGTTATTAATCAGGTAGTTGTGGGTCTTATCTCGGAACATATCTCAATTTAATAGAAGCTTCATGGACAAGTTAGTGATTAATTCAGTATTTAATATTCAAATATTTAGAATATTATTACTATTTATATTCAGAGTTATTTTCAGACTTGAGCACAAGTACAATTGAGACTTTTTAAGTTTGATTAAATGATTCTAGATGTGCATCATTTTATGCTTCCGCATAAGTGTTTAGTCATGTTCTTAGTAGTCAGCTAGGTCAAGTGTTGTCTTGGGACCAACAATGGTTATCAAGTGTCGTCCACGCTTAGGGCATGAAAAACATGGTATCAGAGCACAGAATTCAAGTATCCTAGAATGTCTATGAATCTGTGTCTAGTAGAGTCCATCTTATAGGTGTAAAATGCACTACATCTATAATAGAAAGGTTACAGAACATTAGGAAGTACTACCATTCTTTCATATTCTGGTTCGTGTGATAAAGCTTAACTCTATCAAAGTTTCTTCTAACTCGTGCATTAGCATATTTAAGATCATACCTCCAAAGTGTAATACCGGTCAAAGAAATATCGCATGGACTAAGGTTCCCACCGAAACCAATGCAAGCAATCTTCCTCCACCTACTAGAATACAGACCCTAAATGGAGCTTACTCGACAAATTAGGGTGAAAGTGTTAGGGTTCAATTTGTGCCCGTTAACATAGTCCAGATTCCACAACCATATGATGCTTAGTGTCCCTGTACTAATTTTGAGGCATAGTTTACAATAGTGATTCAGATGCTCACTTAGTTGGTTGCTTTGAGTCAGGCTGTAAGATCACTACAATTACTAACTCTAGTTCACAAGAATTTCCAGTCGTGACAAGAATCAGGGACTTTTTCAGGATGAACCCACTAGTGTTCACAGGGCCCGAAGTAGAAGAGGATCCTAAAACTTTATTGATGAGATGTGAAAGATTTAAAGGTGATGCATGCTACTGAGATTGAGGAGTAGAACTCATTACGTATCAACTCAAGGATGTAGTGAACATTTGGTATAATCAGTGGGAGAAAGGCCTTGGTGAGGATGTTGAGGAAGATTTTGAGGAAGTATTCCTGAACCATTTCTTTCTTCAAGAGCTGAGAGAGGCAAAATTGGAAGAGCTCATGAATTTGAAGCAAGGTGGGATGAGTGTGAAAGAGTATGGTCTCAACTTCATTCAACTATCCTACTATGCTCCAGAGATGGTCCTGGATATGAGATCTAGGATAAGGAAGTTTGTCTTTAGATTGGGAAAAACATGTTAAGAAGGAATGCAATGCTACATTATTGATTTTTTACATGGATATCTTTAGACTCATGGTACATGATCAATAGGTTGAGAAAGATAAAGCAGAAGGATAGCAAAGAGCACCAGAGTAAGAAGGCAGCATCAGCGGTCCATGAGCCCTATCAATAGAGAAACATAAATGGTAACAATTCTTTCTTCTAGAAGAGGTCATCGACATTCATTAGCGAGTTCACCTGTTGAACCGGGAACAAAAATGATCAGAGGTTTTAAACGAGTCAGAATATCAAGGTGCAGGTTCCACTCACAAAGTAGTGTGGCACAAGGATCTACTCGAAACCACTTTGTGTCAAGTGTAGTAGACCCCACCAGGCGGAGTACCGTGAAACAAGTGGATGTTATAAGTGTAGGCATTTTGTTCACTTTCTAAGAGATTACCCAATCTGGAAGAAAGGTAATGGGGGCACTAGGGCCCTATCTTCATCATTAGCTCTAGCAGGTATGGTTCCCCAAAAGGGTGCTACATCAGGAACAAGTGAAGGTTCAAACCTTCTGTATCCTATGTCTGGTCGGCATGATCATGAAAACTCTCCAGATGTCGTTATTGGTATTCTAAAAGTCTTCTACTTTGATGTTTATGCTTTGATTGATCCAAGTGTTAGTTTATATTTTGTGACTCTTTATATAGCCATGAAATTTGGGATTGGCCCCTAACAACTTCTAGAACTTATAGTGTTTCTATTATTGTTAGTGAGTCTATTCTTTCTAAGAGAATCTATAGAATTTGCACCATTTCAACTCATCATAAAGACACCACAACTGACTAATTTTAGTTAGATATGGTGGATTTTGATGTCATTCTAGGCATGGACTATTATATGTTTGTTATGCCTCAATTGATTGTAGGACTCGAATCGTAAAGTTTCAATTTCCAAGTGAGTCAGTACTAGTATGGAAAGGTAGTTTAGGAGTGCCTGCATGTCATTTCATCTCATACATTAAGGCTAGAAAGTTAGTTTCCAAGGGGTGTATCTACCACATAGTCAGTGTTAAAGATTCTAGTGTTGAGACTCCACCCCTTCAGTCAATTCCTATCGTGAATGAGCTTCAGAAGTCTTTCTTGACAATCTCCCAAAGCCCTCCCGACAGAGAGATAGATTTTTAGATTGGTTTCCTTTTAGATGATCAACCTATCATTATTACTGCATATAGAATAGCCCCATATATTTGAAAAGTTAAAAGAGCAGTCGAAGGATCTCCTTGATAAAGATTTCATCAGATTTAGTGTCTCACCTAGGGGTGCCCCTATTACGACCCACAGTACACCCTAGGCATGACATGACTTATAAGACCCCGAGAGGCCCTACACAAGCCACTTGACATACATATAACACAACATAATAGACAAAAGTAGAAAATCTTAAATGATAAAAAAGTTTGGCATAAAAGTAGAAGTCCACTCATAGTCTTGACAAGTCAATCTAATACATCAAATGAATGGTTGGGACGTAACCCATACACCATATACAAGTCGCAAAAGTAAATGGCATTAACAAGTGAATTCTTCATGGCCTTGCCCTCGAAGTATGAGGACTTACCAATCCAAAGAAATAGGTTGTAATATGTATCTAGCCACGAGTGGGAGGAGAGGAATCGTCAAACCCTACATTATGAGACAATGTAGGCACACGTATATATTAGTACATGAAATATAATATGTATGAGGGATATACATAAGAATGTAAAAATAACCATATGGGGACATAATGGAAAACATGATATGCATGACCAATGTAAAACATAGTAAAACCTTTAAGGAAGAATCATAAATCATGAACATGGTCAATGCATCTTAAAATCATAGTGAAAATCCTCATAAAACCTTTGAATATAAACTTAGTTCGTTTTGTAGGATATTTTCTTTAACCGACAATAGACTATGCGAGCTTTAACATGGAATTCTATGTAACTCCCACACTGAGAAGGGAGAGTCTACTTGTCACGATAGAACTCTCTATCATTCATTCATATGCTATTTGTGTATCCACTCGCTAGGTTATTCAAGACAATCCTTTGGAGGGATATAGTTTGGAACTAGAGGTTACTACTAAAGACTACCTTATTTGAGCCTCCATCTCAAGTTCTCTCGGTTCTAAGTAAAAATCCCAACAGCATAGTCATATTCATAAACATATCATCATACATGGAATAGTACAATTCAGTTATCAATCGAATCTTAAATCATCATAAAGTAGCTTCTTAAATCATGAATCATGCATGTGTGAGAAAACATTTCACCAAGTCATGATTTCTTAATATGTGAGAAAAACTTTCACAATTACATTGATGCTTGTATTAAAGCAACCTTAATTCATAAAATATTGTTTATCATAAATCATGCATGGCTTCATAAATCATCATTCATAAGTTTATAGCTTCCTTCATAAATCCATAAATTCATAAATTCATAATCAAAATCATAAATAATGCACGAACTTTGTAGAAATCAAACATAAATCATGTAGTTTAAAACGTGCATAGGAAGATTTAAATTGAACAATTAAATCAATATCAAGTAAGACCCATGGAGATTACATGAAACCCTAAGCAATTAAGGTGAATTTGAATTTGGAGAATTGAGATATTTTGGGACTTAATGGATGAATAGAACCCATTTATGAATTCTCATATACATTGATAAACAAATCCCAAAAGCAATGGAGAAAAAGGATACTTGAAGCTTGAAACCCTAGATTTTTTCTTGAACTTGAGAGAGAATTGGAGAAGATGAATGTAGATGGCATTTGGGGTTTTGAGAGAATGAGATAGTTAGGGTAGTTTTAGGAATACAAAGGTAGTTATAGGACTTAAAATTAGGGTTAAAATGATATAGTGTAGGTATTAAATATATATAAAAAGACCCAAATACCCTTAAAAATAAATGTCGGATGGCTTCTACGATTTGGACCTACGGTCTATAGAATTTCTTACGACCTATACTGGTCAATGAATTGAGGATTTGAGAGAATGAGAGGGTTTGGATAGAATTAGAAATTGAAAATAAGTTATAGGAGTAGCTATAGGTCCAAAATAACATAATATAAGGGTTAACTAGGTAGGAAAAATACCAAAACACCCTTCATTAAAAGCTTTTAGATAGGCTTACGGTTGCGACCTACGGTCCGTAGAACTTTCTACTGTCCGAACTGGTCAACCGTAGAATCAACTTCAGAAATCCAAAAATTCAATCATTTCCCATGAGACCTTTTTATGATTTGTCGTTCATTCTACGGTCCGTAGACCCCATATGTAGTCTTCAACTTTGAGTGCAAAATTTCACTAAGTGTAGAACCTTTCTACAAAACCATCTTACGGCCCATCAAACCTCCTATGGCTCATCCTGGCTACTCGTAGGTCAAACTTAAAAAAAATTGAATTTCCCAAATCTCAACTTAGTTCCTACGGATGTCATCTACGACTCGTAGATGTTTCTACAAATTGTAGATGGGTCTCGTAGACCCGAGGCAGTAGCCAAAATGAGACCTTCCCTTTCCAAATTTGACTTTCCAATTTCTGAGGTGTTACAACTTATGTCCTTTTTTTGTGAAATAAAGATGGTTCACTTAGGATGTGTATCGACTATCGTCAGTTGAACAAGGTCACCATAAAGGATAAGTATCCCCATAATGACTTGTTCAACCAACTTCAGGATACTACTTATTTCTCTAAGATAAACCTCAGATCCGGCTATCATTAGTTGAAAGTGAGAGAAAGTGACATCCCAAAAATGACCTTTAGGATTTGTTATGATCACTTTGAGTTCCTTGATATGTCCTTCAGTTTGACTAATATTCTTATAGCATTTATGGATCTTAGGAACAGAGTCATTAAGCAGTACTTGGATATGTTATTATTGTATTCATCAACGACATCCATATCTACTTCAGAAGTGAGGAGGATCATGCCAATCACCTCCGAATAGTTCTCCATACTCTCAAAGGACCGTGAGTTGTTCACCAATATTTCAAATTGTGAATTTTAACTAAAGTCTATAGTTTTCCAAGGTCATATCATTTCTAGTGAAGGTATCCAGGCTATCTCGTAGAAAATAGAGGCAGTGAAGAACTTGCCCAGACTCACATCCCCAACTGATATTAGGAGTTTCTTTGATTTGGTTGATTATTATAGAAGGTTTATAGAAATAGTTTCATCGCTTTCTTATCCTTTGACTAAGTTGACTCAAAAGAAAACTAAGTTTGAATTGTTTGAAGCTTATGAGAAGATCTTTTAGCAGTTTAAAACTCACTTAATTTATGTGTTAGTGTTGGCCCTACCCGAGGATACAAAAGGTTTTGTTGTGTATTGTGATGCGTCCAGAGTGGTACTTGATTCTGTGTTGATGCAGAATGGTAAGGTTATATCATATGTTTTCATACAACTTAAAATCCATGAGTGAAATTATCTGACTCACGATCTCGAGTTGATTGCAGTAGTATTTGCACTTAAGATATGACAACACTATCGCTATGGTGTTCATGTTAATGTGTTCACTGATCACAAGAGCCTCCAAACTGTTTTCAGTTAGAAAGAGTTGAACCTCATACAAACAACAATAGCTAGAGTTGCTTAAGGATTATGATATGAATATTCTATACCATCAAAATAAGTCCAATATTGTTGTTGATGCCTTGAACAAACTATCCATGGGCAGTACCACTCGTGTGGAGGAGGGAAAGAAGGAATTGTCCAAGGAAGTACATAGACTTGCACATTTGGGAGTGTGCCTTTTAGACTCGGATAAAGGTGGTGTTCTTGTCCAAAATGGAGCTGAATTATCCCAGTGACAAAACTGAAGGAGAAGTGGGACAAAGACCCCATCCTATTTCAATTAAAGGGAGAAGTTCATAAACATAAGGTGATGGTTTTTAAACAAAGAGAGATATTGTGATAAAGTACCAAGGAAGGTTATGTGTTCCAAATATGGATGCTCTCAGAGATAGAATTATGATAGAGGCTCATAGTTCCAGGTATTCGATTCATCCAAGCTCTACCATGATGTACGATGACTTGAGAGAATTTTATTATGGAGTGGCATGAAAAGGGATATTGCAAATTTTGTGGCAATGTGTATGAATTGTCAATAGGTTACAGTTGAACACTATAAGCTAGGTGGAATCAGGAATGGATCAAAATATAGCTCTCTCTGAGTGAAAGTTGTTGATAGCATGACTCAATTTGGATAATTGTAGATCAGATGTCCAAGTCGGCTCATTTCTTCCTGGTAAATACTACTAATTTAGTAGAGGATTATGCCACATTGTACATTCGTGAGATTGTCAGAGTCCATGGAGTTCCATTTTCCATTATTTCAGATAGGGGTTCTTGGTTCACCGCCTAATTTTGGAAGTCATTTCACAAAGGTTTGCGTTTGAAGGTGAATCTCAATACCGCTTTCCTCCCTCATGTGGTCAAGCAGAGTGTACGTTTTAGACTCTAGAGGATATGTTGAGGGGTTGTGTTATTGACTTCAAAGGCAATTGCGATGACACTTGCCTCTCATAGAGTTTGTGTACAATAATAGCTACCACTCCAGTTTTAAGATGGCTCCATAGGAGGACCTTTATGGGCGAAGATGTAGATATCTGATTGGTAGGTTCGAAGTTGGTGAAACAAAGTTAATTGGGCCAAACCTAGTTCAGTAGAAGGTCAACACTATTCAAGAAAGGTTGAAGATTGCGCAAAGCCACCAAAAGTCTTATACTGATGTTAGGCATAGAGACTTAGAATTTGAGGTGAATTATTAGGTTTACTTGAAGGTTTCACCCATAAAGGGTGTCATGATATTTGAGAAGAAAGAGAAGATCACTCCCCGCTATATTGGCCCATACCATATTTTGAAAATGATTGGTAAAATTAGCTTATGAGTTAGAGCTACCAATAGAATTAGTGGCGGTCCATCCTGTGTTTCACATATCCATGCTTAAGAAGTTCATAGGTGATCGATCATTCACTCATTGTGTCCACAAAAAGTATTGGTGTGAAGGATAGCTTGTATTATAAAGAGATTCTAGTTTAGATCTTTGATAGATAGGTTCACAAGTTGAGGACTAAAGAGGTTGCGCCAGTCAAAGTTCTATGGAGGAGCCAGTTTATTGAAGAGGCTACATGGGAAGCCGAAGAGGATATGAAATATAGATGCCTTCATCTGTTCGTCCCTCCTAGTTATGATATTAGAGGTAATAGTCCTTTCATTATTCAGGTTCAATATCTCAACTTGTGTGTAAGTCTTTCAGTTTCTGCATTGTATTCGTGTCTTGTGTGTTTTCCTAGTTTGGTCATCATTCGAGGAAGAATGATACCAACATATATATATATTGTAAGACCTCAGAAAAATTACAAGTTCAGATCAAACCCGAAAAATCTAGAAAAAATTTAGAGTCTGTAGAAATTTTGTTTTTTTAGCACATCTACGGACCATAAAAGGATCTATTGACCGTAGATGGTTTCATAGATCAAACTACTGAGACTTTAGTTTTAAGTATGGATTTTATGAACCATTCTACATCCCGTGAAAGGATCTATAGATCGTAGAGTGTCTAATGAAACAAAAGGAATTAAGTTTCATTTTACAAAACCTTCAACAATCTGAATAAGGATCTAAGAACCATAGATATGGATGTAAAAGGGTTTACAACCCATAAAAGCATCAGTTAGCCAAAACATCAGAAAATCTTGCATGTCTTCTAGTATGACTTCTATGACCCATAGAAGGCCCTCGTAGGCGGCTCTATCATTTTTTTAGAAGGGCTATATAAGTCTTTCCATACCCCCTTCTAAGCGTAAACCCCAATGTTTGAGACCCAATTAAGGTCCTTATCATTATTATGTGTCCAAATTACTCTCATAATCTTTTCCAAAATTGAGAACAAGAGTCAAGAAGTAAACCTATGATTTCAAGCAACTCCATCAAATTTTTCAGGAACTCTTGTTCTCCGAGGTATTTAAGCTATCATAGTGATAAAGTAAGTCCTTCCTCATGCCCTACATCTAGAATGTAGTTAGTGAGATTAGAACAAAGTGTTTTACCCAAGTTTTATGAATATGAACTGACTTTACTTCCATATCATTGATTTCTGACTCTTATCATTGAGATTGTAGTTCTCCATGTATTTCTGATCTTTGATTGTTGTTTATGCCTATTTTATAACATGAACCCTAATTAACAAGGAATTGTTAGAAAGCTTTTGTAATTTTACTTTCATGCAATGTTGCAGACTCAAAGTATGTTTCAAGTATTTAAGCTATCATTTAAGACGATTTTTAAGGAAACATTAAGCATTCTAAATTTATTATTTTCACTATAAGATCATAAATAGTTTTAAAGAAAGCATCATCGGTTTTAGAAAGAAATTTCAGTCAAAGAAAAGTTTAGTATGATTTCAAAGAAGTGATTTTGATTATTAACTCAATACAGAGCACCGAGTTGGATAATGGTTTAGATAACCCAAACTCCCTAACGCCGCAACCGTAGGATATGATCATTTTGTTGATTTGGACGACTCCTCACACATCTCCTGGTAAGGGCTTAGATATGGATCTATAAGTTTATTTCATCCTTTACCCTGTCAAATTATTGGATGACTTTGACAACGTGGGCAAGATATTATATCATCACAAGACTCATAGTGATGGTTGTCGGTTAGAGAAACTCCACAAGAAATGTAAAGTGTACTGTTTTAGTCTTTGATATATTGAATTATACTAGTTGTAAAGATTTGCTTGTTTTCATTTCACTTACATGAATTTTCAGTTGAGTTAGTTTTAGTTCCCTTACAACATATGTATTTCAGTTAGTCGATGTTTCATTCAGCCATTTTACATACTGTCACGACCCGGGAGCACCCCCTAGTCGTAACCGGCGTACTCGACCTCGAAGAGGTCTAATACAAGCCTCTTAGCATTCATTCATCGCATAGACACTAAAACCATAAGGAATTTAAAACTTTCTTTACCAAGAAAACATTGCATAAAAAAAATAGAAAGCGGAAGACTTTCTAGACTTTATACATGATGTCTCAAAACCATCTAATACTTTAGAGTACAAAATTCGGGACTAATCCCGTACACAACTTAAACAATACTAAAA
>NW_006239360.1:278880-290009 GCF_000226075.1 Solanum tuberosum
AGGTTGGAATTGGGCAAACTCGGTGGCGTTGGAAAGAGGACTCAGAGACCTTTAATTGGATAGGTAATGGCCCACCTAATTCGTTTTGAGCTAAAAGATATGACCATTTAAAGTTGACCCTCACTCCTAACTTAAAACTAAAAACTGTTTTTTTAGGGGACTGTTTTGAGGGTCTCGGTTCTAAATGATTTCATGACCTAGCTTAAGGTCTTGCTAGCTTATAAAGGTGATTAATCAACTAGCTAATCAACCCCTTAAGTCCTTTAACAACACTCCAAACTTCAACGACAAGACCCTTACAACTCACTAGTTCGAACGACTAGTTTCCGGACGTCACGGTCATTTCTCATCATTTCATCAAGTTCTCAACTCCAAATTCACATGTGAGGCTCTAGTTTCACTAGTTCGTTTTTAGGGTCGTTACACATACCGTATTTAACTTGTACTCCTTCAATAGTTTTAATCACCCTTCACACTTGAACAAAATAAGAAGAGAAACTCTCTTAATAACAAAGAAAACATGAGCAGACAACTTAGGGAAAGGTTTGCACCATATTTAAACATGAAAACATGAAATCTCTTGGGACAATCAAGCTAAACCATAAGGTTTCTACTTACCATAGCTGGAAATTAGGAGGGTTTCTTCAAGAACCCATGGAGTATTTTTGAGGTAGCTGTGATAATCATTGAGGGAAAGAGAGAGTGCTGGAGATAAATTCCTTTTTTCCTATGTAAGAATTAAGATATAAATGAGCCAAATATGACTCTATAATTGTTGGCACTCCACCGCCTCTATCTTTTTCATTTTTGTCCACAAATTGCCAAGTAGGTGATCCACCTACTTGGCCATTTTTAAGTTGCTCAAATGTCAAACTAGGTGATATAGCTACTTCTTATTATTAAATCTATAGCTATGGCAGGTGATTCAGCTACTTACTCTTATTAAGTTGGTCAAAAAGTCTAAGTAGGTGATGCACATACTTGTCACCTACTAGCTTAATTTAGTCAAGCAAGCACCTCACTTATTTTATCTCATTTTTCAAATTCTAATCTTTTAAATTGAAGTTAACACTAAACTCTAAAATTTAAGCTTAATAACCACCTTACTTCTCGAGTTTAAATACTTTCATCAGTATTAACTTAATCGTATATATGTTGAAATGTATGGGGTGTTACATTTTAGTCAAAGAAAAGTTTAGTATGATTTCAAAGAAGTGATTTTGAGTATTAACTCAATACAGAGCACCGAGTTGGATAATGGTTTAGATAACCTGAACTCCCTAACACCGCAACTGTAGGATATGATCATTTTGTTGATTCAGACGACTCTTCACACATCTCCTGGTAATGGCTTAGATATGGATCTATAAGTTTATTTCATCCTTTCCCTGTCAAATTATTGGATGACTTTGACAACGTGGGCAAGATATTATATCATCACAAGACTCATAGTGATGGTTGTCGGTTAGAAAAACTCCACAAGAAATGTAAAGTGTACTATTTTAGTCTTTGATATATTGAATTATACTATTTTCATTTAACTTACATGATTTATTTTCAGTTGAGTTAGTTTTAGTTCCCTTACAACATATGTATTTCAATTAGTCGATGTTTCATTCAGCCATTTTACATACTGTATATTCCATGTACTGACGACATTCAATGTTGCATCATTTTATGATGTAGATACAGGTGTTCAAGATCAACAACGAGCGTTTCGTGAGATCTTCCACCCATCAGTCTTTGGTGAGACCTTCTTGATTTCGGGGGGGTCCTCTTTATTTATGTCTTTCAATTTTATTAGACACTTAGGGGTTGTTTGGATTAAGTTTTTTAAATGACTTACAAGTTAAAAGTCAAAAGTCATAAGTTTGGAACATCCAATTTTTGACATTTGGCTTTTTTATTGTTGTACTTTTTCAGGTTTAAAAAGGTGCCTTTTAAGCACTTTTTGTGTTACCCCGACACTTCCAAAACGAAAAAATAGCTTAAAAGCCAAAATCCACTGAAAATAAGTCAATACAAACACCCACTTAGTTATTATTTAAATAGTCGTGAATCTTGTCCCGACACCTATCTCAGTTTAGTAGACGCTTCATGCACAAGTTAATTAGTGAGTCAGTTCACTATTTAATATTTAAATACTTAGAACATTATTACTATTCATATTTAGAGTTATCTTCAGACTTGTGCACAAGTACAATTGAGACATTTTAAGTTTGATTAAATGATTTTAAATGTGCACCCTTTTAAGCTTTCACATAAGTGTTTAGTCTTCCGCTCAGTCAGTTGAACAAGGGTTCGCTTGGAACCAATAATGGTTTTCGAGTGTCGGCCATCCCCAGGATATAGGCTCAGGGTGTCACATAAGATTTCTATTAATAATCCGTGAATAAATGAAGGAATTTGAATTGGAAAGTTCTAAAATTCTTGGAAGAACTTACCTTGATGAAGCCCTTAACTTGGTGTTTCTTGAAGAATTCTTGAGCATTGAAGTTTAGGAGAGAAAGAGAGGGTTTAATGCTGAAATTAACTGATTCCTTACACGTTTAGGGTCATTTAGATAACTTCCCAAAGGTTTAGGACAAAAATACCCTAAAAATAAAAAGAACACATGAATTTTGAGTACAACTCTGCATTGGCTCTGTACCACAAAGCTGGAAGATGAAATTTAATTCAAGTGAATGGTGAGTTCCGTTGTTCCGCTTCTTCTCTATATATGATGCGGACTTGGTCGTGGAGTAGGCAACACCTCTGGATAAAAAGTTATAACAGTTTACTCTGAACTCATATTGATGAATGGTCAACGATGTTGGAAAGAAGACTCATAGTTCTTTAATTTTATTGGCCAACTAACTCTTAATTTTTCAATAGATATGATCATTTTTAGTTGACCCTTATATGAACTCATGTGAAAACTTAGTCGATAGAAATGCTTTGAACTTGGCTTTGTGTTAAAGGTTTCTTATGACCCTATTAATGAACCTTAACATGCATATAAAACATAGAAATCAAGGGGTTTGGACCTATACGCATACGAAGAATGGTTCAAATCTTTACTTAGAAGTTGTCGGAGTTACACATTATTATTTATGCTATTAGTTATTTGTGTCATCTTATGAAACGCCTAGGTTGGACTTTCTGCTTTTAAGGTTTTGGTTAGTCATGTTTATAGAGAAGACTCTATCAAAATTTTGGCAACTCCTAAGGACTTAACCACGTGACTCTAATTTTTCGTTCGAGGAAGAATGTTTCTAAGGGGGAAAGGATGTTACACCGCCCTTTTGAAATGTCTAAATTACCTTGTTCCTTCGTGAAAATACTAAAAGTGATTAATTAGTTAAGAAGAATGTGATATGATGTATTTGAATTGTGTAATAGTCATATTTAATGTTTTGAGATTAAGCAATTGTTGTAAAATAAAAGTCTATGAAAGTTATCGATCACAAATTGTTTTAAATGAGTTTCTCTAAAATTTGGTTAAATGTCTTAGAGATTTTCTCTCAATCTATAAAGATTTAGGGTGTGTTTGGTATGAACTCTTTTAGCCGATTCGAAAGCAGCAATAGATGAGATTGAATCAGACAGAAGGTTCACCCCTCACCCTAGGGGATTGGGAAGTTGAGACTTCTTTGCTCTTAGGCCCGCTGTAAGGCTAATACGATCAGGAAGAAGGGGATTGGATTCTTCCTTTTATCCGGACCGATTCTAATCGTGATTTTGACGGAAAACAGAAAATGTTTTTCAATTTTCTCATGTTTGGTTGGGTTAAATGTTTTGGGAAATGTTTTCCAAATCAACTCATTTTCCTCAAATTTAAGGAAAATGACTTCCCTTCAAAAACATAAGGAAAACATTTTCCAAAACTCTCTTCAAACTTCAATTTACAATTTTTTTTTGTTGAAAAAATTAATTATTTTGTCCCTACCCTCAAACCTGCCCCCCAACCACCCCTCATAAAAAATAATAAATTTAAAGCTTGTTTTTAAAAATATTTTTAACTTCAATTTTTTACCCCACCCTCACCCCTACCCCCAGCCCCCCTACCACCACCACCCACCAAAAAAAATATTAAAAGTTGTTTTTAAAAGATATTTCTAATTTTAATTTTTAATTTTTTTTACCCCCCCCCCTCACCTCTCTATCAGCCCCCCACCCACCCCACTACCAGCCTCCCCACCCCCAAAAAAAAATTTAAAGTTTGTTTTTAAAAAATCTTTTCAACTTCAAAATTTCATTTTTTCATCCTTACCCTCGATCCCCCCCCACCCCACCCCCCAAAAAAAGATTAAATTTGTTTTTAAAAAAAATATTTTCAACTTCAAAATTTCATTTTTTCATCCTTACCCTCGATCCCCCCCCACCCCACCCCCCAAAAAAAGATTAAATTTGTTTTTAAAAAAAATATTTTCAACTTCAAAATTTCATTTTTTCATCCTTACCCTCGATCCCCCCCCACCCCACCCCCCAAAAAAAGATTAAATTTGTTTTTAAAAAAAATATTTTCAACTTCAATTTTTTATTTTTTCACCCCTACCCTCGACCCCCCCCCCAAAACAAAATTTAAGTCTACTTTAGTAAAAATAAAAGATATTTCTCAAAAACATTTTTCATTCATAAATTAAACATTAAAAAAAATTTCCAGAAAATATTTTCTATTCACCAACCAAACATGAGAAAATAAATCAAAAATCTACTTGTTTTCCAGGAAAACATTTTCCTTCATACCAAACACATCCTTAGGGACCACGACCTATTAAATTGAAGGTCTAGGAGTACTCTAGTTTCCAATGCATCAAATTGTTCATCCATATGACTTAAGAATAGAGAGATGTTCGTATTTTTGTGAGACACATAAGCAGACACGTCAGGTGGGCCCATATTGGTGGAATATATATATTTGATCATCCCACATCGTTCTTCTTTACTTTTTTTCATATTCCAATTCGTAAACTTGAGAAAATCCAAAATAATCCTTAAAATACTCCATAGATCCTTATGATCTAATCTTGCAAGCTTCGAAAAAAGTTGCACTACGTTGTGAGCTCGTCATTTTGACATAGTTTGCGCATCAATCTTGTGATATAGCTTTGGGGGTGTTGTTGTAGCGAGGAACTGTCCCTATAGACTGTTCTTGGTGCTATTACGAGGGTATACAATAGAGTAAGAACATCCTTTTATCGATTTATAGCTACTGTAGAGCTTGAATAGTATTTTACAATGAAAATCCATATATTTTCTAGGATTGTCGTGGTGCATTATATTTCTTGTGTATTAATTTAGACATGTTATATAGTAGTAATGTGGGTGTGGAAAGAAGTTATTAGGCTGCTTGTAGTCGTCAAAAAGATATGTTTAGGCTATATATTTTTTTCGATATGCTTTCTTAAAGCTTGGGAACAATACTATAAGATTGTTATAGATGTGCATTGTCTGCTGTACTAGCTTTGTTGTTTTGCCTTTTTGACAGCGGCTTGTTGGCCTTTTCGTATATGTGCGTATATGTTCAGTGTATATGTTTATAGATATTACGGTGACCTCGACGTCCACACAAGATGTTATTTATATTCTATATGAATTGATGGGATTAGCTGAGTTGACAGCCGATTTTGTTGATAGGAGCCTTGATGGCTGAGGACTTATTTTTAAGCCCATATATATTGATTTGTTTTCTTGATTTTGTAGCTGGTATTACGCTGGTATCGTAGTTTTTTTTGCTATGGTCGGCTCAAGGTCAAGTGTGGCAGCAGCTATCAGTTGCATCCCTAAATTGGAGTGTGACATAAACATATGACCATATAATTCATAGTCATATCTCAATGCGAATATCAGCCAGATAATAAATCAAAAGAATAAGCATATAATATTATAAGTTAAAATTAATTAAGAGGGGTAATGTGGGAATGTACAGGGGCGGACCCACCCTTGGCCAAGGGGCGTCAAGCGACACTCTTTCGTCGAAAAAGTACATTATATATAGAGGTCAAATTTTGATTTTATATATATATATATATATATATATATATATACCCTTGTCATCCACCTTTGGGTCCAAAATTGACCACTTATTTAACGATTTTAAATTTTAACTATTTAAATATATTTTTTTAAATACGTGGCGCTCAACTATTGGTTATAATTTAACATATTAATATAATTTATAAATCCACCCATTACTAATTAAACCCGCTCCAAACCCAATCCAAATCCACCTATTAAACAAAACCCAGAACCTTTCCTTTCCAAAGTAAAGTTATCTTCTTCCTTACTAATATCATGAGATTCATGAACTTAGATAGTGAAATCATGATGATGTCTTCAATTTAGAGGGGAATTCTAAGTGACTTTGCGACACATTAAAAATAATAGAGGTTTTCGAATTTTAATTTCGAAAACAAATAAACTTTAAGTAAAGAATGATTCCCTTTTAATCTTATAAACCTAGGAGAAATTGATTGAGAAGAAGACAACGTTGCAAAGGAAGGGTTCATGGTTTTGTTTAATAGGTGGATTTGGGGCAGGTTTAATTAGTAATGGGTGTGTTTATAAATTATATTAATATATTAAATTGTAACCAATAGTTGAGCGCCACATATTTTTTAAAAATATATTTAAATAGTTAAAATTTAAAACCGTTAAATAAGTGGTCAATTTTGGATCCAAAGGTGGATGATAAGGGTATTTTGGAGCCAATAGATAGATGGAGGACATTTTTATACCATTTCCAATACTTCAAAGATATTTTAGGCCATTTTCCGAATATTAAATGCACGTTGCATACTGCAACTGATTTGATTCCGGAACACTCTTTTTGGGACTAAACATTTGAACCTGTACTTATATGCATGTCACCAATTTTTTTTGCATTTATTACTCTATTCACTTTTATTTGTTTGACTTATTTTAATTTGGCACCATATTTTTTAAATTTTTTTTATATATATTATAATATTATAATCTTAAATTAAAAATATATCATAATAATCATTACCCTTGTGATGATATAAATATTATGTAAATAATTGAAATTAAAATATTATTTAAATAAAAAATAATTATACTTTTTTATACATACTGAAAAAGTAGATTATACGAATTGAAATAGAGTGTTTAATAAAATGAAAGATATCTTACGGCAACCACAATAGATTAGTGGGTACCATTTTTTCCCGTTGCAACAGGTTTTGGTAATATCACAACTTACGGCAGTCGTACGTAATTTTTAATACTCGTTTTCTAAATTTACTTATGAAATGTTCCTATAATATGTGAATTATTTTATTTTGTATAGTGGCGGAGTTAGAAATTTTATTAACGGTGTCTAAGATAATAGTGTATGATGTTAAAATAAAATTAAAAAGGCATAATACATAAACATGACCCTTAACTTGACTTCAACGGACAACTATGCCCTCCAATTTTGAGTGTGCACAAATAGACACTTAAACTTGTATAAAATTGAACAAGTAGACACACGTGTCCTACATGACATAATACACGTAGGATGCCACGTAAGACGTAAAATTGCTATATATGGTGTCATGTAGGACGAATGTGTCTATTTGTTCAATTTTATACAAGTTTAAATGCCTACTTGTGCACATCCAAAGTTAAAGGTCATATTTGCCAGATGACGTCAAGTTAAGGGTCATATTTATGTATTATGTCAATTAAAAAATATTGTGCTATTTGCCATCACTATATATATGTATTCGGCTCAATCATGATTTTGCCTGAGCAAGCCATCGAATATAAAAGTAAAAAGTATTGAAAACACTACTAAACTCGGCGTGAATTATTAGTTTCATTCTCGAACTATTGACAGCAGGGGCGAATTTATGTACTAATTTTGGGTCACCCGAACCCGTGGTCATCCGACTAAACTCGATATATTACTTCTATAATTCTTAAAAAATATATTAAATTAAAACTTGTTGAACCCGTTCTCAAAATGGCTGGATGGTTCACTGGTACTACTGCAAGATTTCAACTCACAGGTCGCAGGTTCGATCCTAGTCAGCCCCAATTCGCTTCAATTTATTTTTATTAACTAAAAACATATTTTTCATTAAAAAAAAAAGAGGCTAAATTCTGAAAGTTTAAAAGTCAAAAGACTTCAAAAGTTTCCTTCCCACACTTTTCAAGTTCCAAGTTCCAACAATATGAGAAATCATCATTGTCAAAGTTTAAGGTAATTTTAGTTTATGATTTCTCTTTTTAATAAACAAACTAACAAGATAAATAAATAAATAAATAAATAAATATATATATATATATATATGTATGTATATATCACTTTAATTTTAGGGTTTTCATATAAAAAAATCTTGTCATTACTTATAATAGGAAATCATCAATAGCTAAAGAATTGATTATCTCAAACTTACATATTTTGCGGATGTAACTTGTAAGGAATGTGTTTCATATTATATTATCAATTTTGAAGGGTGTGATTCCTTTTTTTTTAATGTAAAAGGGGTGTGATTCCCTTATTTTTTTTATGTGAAAGGGGTGCGATTCCCTTATTTTTTTTAAATGTGAAAGGGGTGTGATTCCTCTATTTTAGTTAGATTTGCAAGGATTGTGATTCCTCTATTTTATTTGAACTTGCAAGGGTGTGATTCCCTTATTTTTTATTGTGAAAGATATGCGATTCTCTTATTTTATTTTAAATTTGCTAGTTAAATTTGTGACTAAGTTGAATAGTATTGGTGAAGAATTTTTTAATGGATGTTTAGTTTGTAAGATAGAGCGGAAGATATTTGAAAATGTAAGTAATGATTCTATTATAGATCGTTTTCAAAATATGAAGTCTCATCGAGTACAATTGTAAACTGATGATATTTTTTGTGGTAATGTAATTTTTATGTATTGCTCGCTTAGTTATTGTTATTATAAATTTTTTGATATTATCTTTAAAGCAATGGTGCACCCGTTTTCTTAAAATCCTGGATTCGCCTCTAATTGACAGTTTAAAGACACCCATTTACTTGACTAACTAAATTTAAATACACCCTCAATCTTGCAACACAAGTGAAATTAACCCCTAAATTCTCTCTAAGTTTATGGGTGTTTTCAACACTTTTCTCCGCGTTTTATTAAGAGTCTCATGCTCCTACAAGAGTTTGAAACCACTTGCTATGTCATATGGTAGATTGGGTGTGTATCTACGTTTAGTTAGTCAAGTAGAGAGATATTTTTGAGGTTGTCAATAGTTCAGAAATGAAAATAACAATTTACGCCAAATTCAGGAGTGGTTTCAATATGTATTTCAATAAAACGAATAGACTACGTTTGCAAAGTTGTTGAAATAAATATCCTAATTTATTCATAATTTTTTTTTTACTGTAATATAAATTATCTTGAGATTATAGTTTTGTTTGAGGTCAAAGGCAAGAATAAGACTTTCTGCTAAGGTAATATTAGATACGTAAAACATTTAATGGAAACATGAATTCAATTTTGGATGAGAAAGAAAATTTTGATTCTTTTCCCAAATTTCTATCAGTGTAATTTAGCCGTTGTATTAGTTGGACTCTTCTTGCTTCATAATTTGTACTCCTAATAATTATTTCCAAGGTGATTTTGATATGCAAAAAATATTTATATTTTAAACTCACATAAAAATTCTTCGCACTAATATTTAAGGCTCAATGAGTGTTGTAAAGACCAACCACTTATATTTGTTGGTTATCAATAATACTCCATCTGCTCTTAATTACTTGTGCACTTTTTTTTTTTAGTTATTTCTAATTGAGAAAATGGTCTAAAACCCTTCCAATCTATACCCGAAATCCCAACTACACACTCCAACTTTACGGGTGTCCTATCACTCCCTTGGACTATTTAAAAATGAAATAAATGACTCCTTAAATGCTGAGTTGGCTCATAGAGTGCATTAACTCTCTTTGAGAGAGTGAGAAGCAAAAAACAAGTAAAAAGAATATTTTTATTATATTTTTGTTACAATTAAATAGTATTTATTTATTTTTATAAGCAAAATGACACTGTTTTAATGGAGGATATTTCCCTTTCACTTTGGAGAAGAAGAATCAGCAGTCCCAACCCCATCTTTGATGGTCGATAAATTTTATATTTGTTAGAGACACTCATCGAATGAGACGGCAATGCCGAGGAAATAATCACTGAAAAAGATGAATTCGTCGACAAATTCAAAAAATCATACTTGAGCTTCGAAGCTCTTTAACAATAAATTTGTATTTCGTTCAAATCAATTGATTTAGATGTTTTCAAACTCAAGAACTCAACAATGGAATTCTCATAAAGGATTCAATTTAATTTCTACAAATTAGTAATTGCAAATGAAGTTTTTCAGATTTAGATTCAAACCCAGAAAGCCACATTTCTTTTTTGATTTTGACAGCTTTGTACGTCAATGGAGTTTTCTAGTTTTTGAATCAAATCTTCACACCAAATTCGAAATCAATTAACAAGTAATTTGTAGATTCCATACACCAAACTTAATCACACTAACAGATTCGCACAAATTCGATGAACACGATTGAGAACAATCTTCAAATTTTCAGAAATTAATAAAGCCAAGAAAACAATTGAATGATTTTGAGGCAAGTGTTATAGCAATCTAAAATTTGATGAATCAATTTGTGTATATATATCGTTTACAAGTTTTAAAAGAAAAAAGAAAAACTAAAATAGAATAAAGATGAAAGAAGGAACTAAGAATTTTTTTAAAAAGATCATTATATATATTTGACAGCTGGCGGTGCGTGTCCACCACCGCAAGTTATGAATGTGGGTGTTCAATTTTAGGGTGTTATTTATTCCATTTAAAAATAGTTCAACGGGCTAATTAAGGCTGGCAAACGGACCGGTTTTTGTCCGGTCCGGTCCGGTTCCCGTACCGGTAAGACCGGTACCGGTTGAACCGGTAAGGAACCGGTCTTATAGGTACCGGAACCGGTACCGAAATGGAACCCGGATTTTTTATCCGGTTGATCCGGTCCGGTAAGAACCGGTTCCGGTCCGGTTCAACGGTCAATTTAATTTATTTTTTATTTTTTATTTATTTTTAAATGTGAACGTTTAAGGAGCCGTTGGGCCCTTTTAGCCATTGGGCTGGGGCCCAAAACGGCTCCAAACAGCCCCCC
>NW_006239360.1:293355-298957 GCF_000226075.1 Solanum tuberosum
AACCGGTTCCAATCCGGTAACTAAGGGACCGGACGAAACCTTTGGAAATTTTCGGTAAAACCGGTTCCGGTAAAACCGGTTCCGGTAAGACCCGGTTCCGGTAAGGAAATCCGGTAACGAGGACCGGTTCCGATAAAACCGGTCCTGTTGATCCGGTCCTGTCCGTTTGCCAGCCTTAGGGGTAATAGGTCCCCTCTGAAGTATAAGTGTGTAGTTGAGATTTCGGGTATAGGTTGGAGGGGTTTTAGACCATTTTCTCTTTCTAATTACCTGTCCATCTTGACAAATAAAAAAAGAACAATTTTTTTCACCTATTATACCCTTAATTAATTACTTTGAAAAAGGTATAACCTTTTGAAAATCCTAAGTTTTGAATTGATAGAGGTAGAATGGTAAACTTACTATGTTAATCACTATTATCTTAATAAGCATGTCAATTCAAAAGTGAACAAGTAATTAAGAGAGTTTCTTATTTTGGAACTCGAGATTAAATTGTCACAAATTTTAAAAAATAAATGAACGGAGGGAAGAAGTAGAAAGTAATGGTCCTCCACTATTATCACAAAAGTGTTACTACTTCAATATAATAAAATAAAACAAAACAAAACAAAACAAAAATTGTTACTTGTTCTTTTTAGTCTCCTCCATTTTGCCCACTAAATTAATGGAATTTGGATCTTACTATTTTATATCACAATGATTAGAGTCAACAGAAATTGTCTGCTTAGGGTAAATGGTTAAAAAGTCAAGCTTCGATTAAATCAAAAATTAACCACAATATATATATAATTTCTTTCTTTCACTTTGCTTTGCTCTTTTCTTGGAGAGAGGGCACTAAATATTTTATTTTAAAATATGGTTGCAGGTCAATCATTGCATTAATTCCAACTTGGCCGGTTAAATAGGCTTTTGTCGGGTTCACAAAGTAATAATATGATAGAAATAATAATACTCTATAGTCTATAAAATACAATGTGATTATCCAGCTGATCAGCGCAAAGTAAAGGTAGGCAGAAAGTATAAAGTAATTAAGTCATTTTTTAACTTGTATACAAATGATTTTAAAATTCATAATGAAGAGGCAATATAAATGATGTCACTAAGCCGATTTGTATCACTATTTTAAATTAATGCAACAGATTGTTTGATAGTTAGTTAGAATTATTTAGGTATTTATTTCATCTTATATCATACATAAAATAATATAGAAATAATCTTATAACTTATACAAGTATTATAATTGGTTATATGAGTTTCAAAGTTACAAACCAAACATCGTATTAATTTTATATATGAATAACTTACTTTCTAACTAGATATACAAACATGAGTCATTTGGTATAACTTATGCATAAATTAATACATGAATAAGTTATCTCCTTACTACCTACCGAATAACTTGGAACTCAAGTGTGGTTGTCCATTATAATTGTGATTGTGCATGTTGTTGTGATTGCTAGTTGACTCAGTTATCACGCCGGTAGAGGTATAGTACTGGTTGGCTCGTGTACCACAACTGGTATAAGATTTTTTTGGTTGACTCAAGTATCACATCGGTACACTAATAGTTTGTGTGTGGGTTCCATGAGATAACAGGGTATGATGAAACCTTTATCTAGCAGGTCCTTTAACTGATCTTTCAACTCCTTAAGGTAAGCTAGAGACATTTTGTAAGGTGGGATGGAGATAGGTTGGGAATGAAGGTGTATTCCAAAGTTGATTTCCCTTTCACCAGGAATTCTGGGAAGATCTTCAAGAAACACTTCTGGAAATTCATTCACTACTAAAATTGGCTGAAGAGTTGGGATTTCAGAACTGGTATCCTTAACTCGAACTAGATGATAGATGCAACCCTTAGAAATCATCTTTCTGGCCTTAAGGCATGAGATAAACCGATATATAGGCGCTGAGGTACTACCTTTCCATTCGATGACTGGTTCAGTCGAAAATTGAAATTTTACGACTCTGGTTCTACAGTCGACTGTCGACTAAGTAGCCAGTCCATGTCAAGAATGAAATCAAAACCTACCATATCCAACTCTACTATATCAACTAAGGTGATTTCTAAAAGACTGAGACTAGACAATTTATGTATACATGTTTAGCTAAAACTGACTCACCAACAGGAGTAGAAACTGAGAAGGGTTCTGATAAGATTTCAGGACTGACATAGGATTTCATTGCAACATAGAGAGTCACAAAAGAAAGTGTGGCTCCTAGATCGAACAATGCATAAACATTCAACTAAAAGACACGTAACATACTAATGACTACATTAGGGGTATCCTCAACCAAAGCTAGATGAGGTACCCTGCTTAGTTGGGTGACCTGCTAAAGCATTGTCACTCCCCGAGCCTACACCCTGGATGTGGCCGGCACTTGAAGACCATTGTTGGTCCCAAGCGAACCCTTGTCCTGGCTTACTGACTCAGCGGAACCCTATAATCAAATGAACTTACTCAAATAACTTTAGTGAAATAACTCAGAATGTTTAAGGGTCAACATTTAACTTGGCCAAAATGGCAACTCAAGTCTTAACATAAGAAATGATAATGTAAAGACGTCTAACTACTAACTGTCTACGAAGCCTCTAAAACAAAGAGGGATGTCAGGACAGGACCCCCGATCATCCTAACATCTGAAAGAATAGAAAGCAAATAAAGGAGTCCACCAGAATGCAAGGAGGCTCACCAACAGACTCTAAATGCTCAAACTAGATCAACGAGGTGCTGGATGCTGATCCTCGTTACCTGCGTCTGCATCATAGAAGATGCAGGCCAACTGGCATCAGTACATTGAATGTACGAGTATGCGAGTTGGAATCCTAAAACAAGATATATGCTTGAAAGGAATTTGAAGAAAACACTTACCTTGGCTCTTCTCAACTCATGAATAAACTTAACTTAGAATAAAGCAATGAAACACATGCATTATATGAAAAGCTTTATAAAACAGTAAAAGTAACTTAGTTCATTAAAGAAAATGCAATAACAAACTTAACTTTACTCATACACAAAGTAATATAGTTTAGGTGGGAGTTTCTCTAATCGACACCTACCAC
Organism: Solanum tuberosum; assembly: GCF_000226075.1. Lineage (NCBI taxonomy): Eukaryota > Viridiplantae > Streptophyta > Magnoliopsida > Solanales > Solanaceae > Solanum > Solanum tuberosum. Next base: position 296,417 of record NW_006239360.1, read on the forward strand.
TATGAGCCTAAGTGGTGATACAACGTCTTTTGACACGCTGCCAGAATTGTCCTATACTTTGCTGTCATATAGAACCTACTTAACTTAGTGGATCCACTAGCTTAACTTATGTGATCATATAAAAAGTATGAACCATTAATACCTAAGATGGCTACATGATTTATGGAGATTTGAGTTAATATGAACTCGCATCCCCATGTCGGTGCTCAATACTACTCCCAAAAATATACTCAACTCATATGTCTTAAAAACAAACTTCTTTCTTTGGTTTGAGATAATTACTCAAAACTTAGCTTAAAAGCTCTCTTGGAATCGATGTTCCCTTTTCCTGCTCAAATGTGAAAACATTTATAAACTTCTTTGGGAACTACCCTAATAGCTTTTTTTGAGAAATAAACTCAACTCTTTACTCTTTGCTTAACTTGAAAACTTGAGTCTTAAAATGAAGTTAAAACATTGTTAAAGACTCTTGAAAACTTTATGAAACTTTGCTTTGACTTGCTTCTTAACTTCTAGACTTGACTCTTGACTTCTTAGACTTTGATCTTAACTTTACTTGAATTGGATTATGGATTCAAGGTTCATGATCTCGTGTATTGGATGATTTCATGATGTTTAGATGTACTTTAGAGTGTTGGAATCAACTAGAAAACATAGGTACGTTGCTAAGGAACAAGTACGAAAAGGTGGGGAGCAAATGGGGAGAATTGGCGTCCCTGGCGCTCTGAGAGGCGCGGGGCACCACCCCTATACCCAGGTGTTTGACGACTTTTGTTCTTCGATTTTCATCTCTAAACCTTCTAAACATCCATAGTTCTTTCCCTAAACACTTAGGATACCCTCAATACCTAATAGATTTAACTCGAAAAACAAACCGGAAACACTTATCAAATCAACACTAGGCATTCAACAATCAACCAACAAGAATTCAACAATGTTCTTCTAGAACTTCACTTTCTTAATATTCAAACAACTCCAATTTTGCTTAATTGAAACAAGTTTGGCGTGTGGGTGAACTAACCCAACACTATGTGATCTCACATACCTTGTAGGGATCACCCCCGACGAATTCCACTAGCGAAGCTTAATCGTTCTTGGCGATTTCTTGATTTCGCTCCTCTTTTCTTTTCTTTCTTGTCTTCCCCAGGCCCTAGCGTAAATTCTAATTTTCTAAACTGAATAAAGTCTTGTTTTACCCCAATTAAATCCTAAAAATGAACTAGGCAAATTAGGTAAGGAAAAGACTAGTTTACACTTCACAAATCCGGATCAGACTTTCCTTAATCTAATAGCCCAACTTCCAAAGGGCATAACTTACTCATACGAAGTCGGAATCGCGCAAACTCAGCGGCGTTGGAAAGATCATTCCAAGAAATTTCTAACCATATTTGTAAGTATACCTAAATCATCCTGAGCTAGGAGTTATGTCTATTTGAAGTTGACCAAAAACTCACTTTTCCTAACTTAAACAAATATCCAAATTTGTCACTATTTCCAAAAACGATTATTCCAAGTTCTTAGCTTCTTCTTAGATATTTTGAATTGCGAGATGTTACAATATCTTTCCCTTGGGAACATTCGTCCTCGAATGAGATTATTCTTACTAGGCTGATGGTGTAACATCAAGTTCAAACAACCATCAAGCAAATGCAAACAAACAACATGTTCACCCATAATTTAAAGAGTACTAAGAAGAGAATTAGTACCTTGGTCTGCATTTTCTCCGGACTCAGAGAGATGTGGATATCTTTTCTTCATATCCTCTTTAGCTTCCCCAAAGTTAGCTTCCTCAACAAACTGGTTCCTCCAAAGGACTTTGACTGATGCTACTTCCTTAGTCCTCAACTTGAGAACTTGGCAATCTAGGATTTGAACCGGAATCTCCTCATACGATAAGTTTTCCTTGATCTCAATATTTTCAGTTGGTATGATCAATGAAGGATCGCCCATGCACTTCTTCAACATGGAGATGTTAAACACCGGATGAACCGCTGCTAGCTCTTGTGGTAGCTCTAACTCATAAGCTACATTGCCCACCCTTTTGGATATTCAATAAGGCCCAATATACCAGGGACTAAGTTTCCCTTTCTTACCAAACCTCATAACACCCTTCATGGGTGAAACCTTTAGATATACCCAATCATCTACTTCGAACTCTAACGCCCTTCTCCTAACATCAGTGTAGGATTTCTGACGACTCTGTGCCTTTTTCAACCTCTCTTGAATTAGTTTAACCTTCTCCATAGCTTGATGGACTAAATCTGGTCCAATCAACCCTGCTTCACCAACTTCAAACCATCCAATAGGAGATCTGCATCTTCTCCCATAAAGAGCTTTATAAGGAGCCATTTGGATGCTAGAGTGGTAACTGTTGTTGTAAGAAAACTCAATGAAAGGTAGGTGATCATCCCAATTTCCTTTGAAATCAATCACACAAGCCCTCAACATATCTTCTAATGTATGAATAGTGCGCTCTGCTTGCCCGTCAGTCTGAGGATGAAAGATAGTACTTAAGTTCACCTTTGAACCCAAGCCTTTCTG
>NW_006239360.1:299461-299792 GCF_000226075.1 Solanum tuberosum
TCCTTCCTTCTTCAACACGGGCGGTGCTACCCATAGACAACCTACTTAAGGAATCAACAACAACATTAGCCTTACCTGGGTGGTAAAGATTACTCATGTCGTAGTCCTTGAGTAACTCTAACCACCTTCTCTATCTGAGATTGAGCTCTTTCTGAGTGAACACATATTGAAGGCTCTTGTGATCGGTGAACACATCCACATGAACACCATACAAATAATGGCACCATATCTTCAAAGAGAAAACTATAGCAGCCAACTCTAGATCATGGGTTGGATAATTCTTCTCATGAACTTTCAACTGTCTGGAGGCATAAGCTATAACTTTGCCATT
>NW_006239360.1:300412-324772 GCF_000226075.1 Solanum tuberosum
TTTAAACCAAACGACATGACCAAAAACTCATAGTGACCATAACGGGTCCTGAATGCTGTCTTTGGAATGTTACATTCCCTTACTTTCCATTGATGGTAACTTGATTTGAGGTCAATTTTCAAGAAACAGGAAGCACCCTGAAGCTGATCGAAAAGATCATCAATCCTCTGAAGAGGATACTTATTCTTGATGGTAATCTTGTTCAACTGACGGTAATCTATACACATCCTAAGGGAACCATCTTTCTTTCTCACAAACAAGACCGGAGCTCCCCAAGGTGAGACATTTGGTCGAATAAAACCCTTATCTAGGAGATCTTTTAACTGCTCTTTCAATTCCTTCAACTCTGCTGGTGCCATTCTATATGGAGGAATAGAAAATAGGACGAGTATCTGGAATGATGTCTATACCAAAGTCTATTTCTCTCTCAGGAGGGACTTCGGGTAGGTCATCAGGAAAGACTTCTGGAAAACTCTTTTACTATAGGAACTGACTGAATGGGAGGTACCTCAACACTTGAGTCATTAAATCGGACTAAGTGATAGATACAACCCTTTGAAACTAACTTTCTCGCCTTAAGGTATGAAATGAAATGACCCTTAGGCACTATCGAACTACTACTCCACTCTATGACTGGTTCATTAGGAATCTGAAACTTGACTACTAGAGTTCTACAATCTATTGATGCATAACAGGCATGAAGTCAGTCCATACCTAGAATGACATCGAAATATACCATGTCTAACTCAACTAGATCAACCATGGTGTCTTTGTGATTGATGGAAATAACACAATCACGACAAACTCGCTTAGCTAGAATACACTCTCCAACAAGTGTAGAAACACAAAAGGGTTCACAAAGTTTCTCAGGAAGAACATTAAACTTATTTGCAACATAAGGGGATACAAAAGATAAACTTGCTCCTGGGTCTAGCAAAGCATAAGCATCGAAAGTATAGACTTTGATCATACCAGTAACAACATCTGGAGAGTTCTCTTGCTCTTGACGACTGGTGATTGCATAGAGACAGTTTGTTCCTCTGCCCGTACCTGAAGTAGTCCCTCTAGGTGCAGCTCTGTCTGGGGGATGATCACATAGAGGCGGTTTGCCCCTCCGCCAGTACAGGAAGTAGCTCCCTTAGGTGCAGCCCTGTATGGTGGAGCAACTGATGAAGATTGGGCTCTATTGCCCTGATTTCCACTACCTTGCCTGTTCTTAGGACACTCCTTCAAGAAATAACCCTCTTGCCCACACTTGAAACAACCTGTCTGGCCATCACGACACTTACCTGGGTGGATCCTACCACACTTAGTACATGCAGGTGCCCAGTTACCTCATTGTTCCACACTACCTTGAGACTGTGCAGGTCTAGCTCTGAAGTTCTGTGAATTCTGGCCGTTATACTCACCTTTGTTTCTAGGTGCAGGTGCACTAGCAGATGATGGTGCATGTCCCTTTTGCTTCTGAAAGGACGAACGGTTCACATTACCTTTCTGCTGCCCAGACTCATTCCCTGTCTTCGCTTTCTTATTTATGAATTCTTCCCTGTCTCTCAGCTTCTCTTTCTCAACCTGCTGCACATAAACCATCAACCTCGAAATGTCCATGTCTCCAATAAGCATTGCTGCCTGGCCCTCTTTCCTTGATAGACGGCCCAACCCAGCAATGAACAAACTCATTCTACTTCTCATGTCCTTACTATTTCCGGAGCATAACGATATAGTAGGGTGAACTTCTCATACTTATTCACACTTAGAGAATCCTGCTTAAGTGTAAGAAATTCCCGTACCTTAGCCTCTTTTAATTCTCGGGGAAAGAACGTCCCAAAAATGCTCCCTCAAAACAAGTCCAGCTCGCATGTGGTGCATTTTCAGTTCTACCCTCTTTCCACTGATCAAACCAAGTCCTAGCAACAATCTTCAGTTGATATGCAACTAGCTTAACTCTCCCAGTATCAGCAACATGCATCACATCAAATACCTTTTTCAGTTCTTCATTGAAGTTCTCTGGATCCTCAATAGTCCTTGAACTAGTGAAACTTGGGGGATTCATCCTCAAGAACTCACGAATCCTTCAAGTGTTAGCCTCTTCTTGTCGAGCTCCTCTTTGCTGCCCCACCTGGTTAGTTACAGCTTGGATCAACATCCGGATAGCCTCACGGAACTCAGCATTAGTGACTTCTCTTTGAGGTTGCACTTCAGGTGCATTGGGTAACTCTTGCTCTTGTGGTCCAATATTGCGTCTCGCAGAACGACCTCTGACAGCTCTTCGTGGAGGTATGACTATCTGAAACACGCGCAAGAACGAATTAGAAGGAAACTTTTATCGAGATTAGCTCTATCGCACGAAATGAATATGAAAGAAATGAGATAGTTCCTAAATGTTGTAGCCTCCTAATTATAAATGTGGCGCGCTGCACACCGATAACTAGGACTCTACAGACAAGACTTCATAGACTCCCTAGGACTCTTGAACTCTGGGCTCTGTTACCAAGTTTGTCACACCCCGAGCCTACACCCTGGACGTGGCCGACACTTGAAGACCATTGCTGGCCCCAAGCGAACCCTTGGCCTGTCTTACTGACTCAACGGAAGACTTTAAAATTTTTACTATAATCAAATGAACTTACTCAAATAACTTTAGTGAAATAACTCAGAACGTTTAATGGTAAACATTTAACTTGGCCAAAATGGCAACTCAAGTCTTAACATAAGAAATGATAATGTAAAGATGTCTGACTACTAACTGTCTACGAAGCCTTTAAAACAAAGAGGGATGTCGGGACAAGACCCCCGATCATCCTAACATCTGAAAGACTAGAAAGCAAATAAAGGAGTCCTCCAAAATGCAAAGAGGCTCCCCAACAGACTCTGAATGCTCAAACTAGATCAACGAGGCGCTGGATGCTGATCCTGGTTACCTGCGTCTCCATCATAAGAAGATGCAGGCCAACTGACATCAGTACATTGAATGTACGAGTTTGCGAATTGGAATGCTAAAACAAGATATAGGATTGAAAGGAATCTAAAGAAAACACTTACCTTGGCTCTTCTCAACTCATGAATAAACTTAACTCAGAATAAAGCAATGAAACACATGCATTATATGAAAAGCTTTATAAAACAGTAAAAGTAACTTAGTTCATTAAAGAAAATGACAATAACAAACTTAACTTTACTCATACACAAAGTAATATAGTTTAGGTGGGAGTTTCTCTAACCGACAACCACCACTATGAGCCTAAGTGGTGATACAACGTCTTTTGACACGCTGCCAGAATTGTCCTATACTTTGCCGTCATATAGAACCTACTTAATTTAATGGATCCACTAGCTTAACTTATGTGATCATCTAAAAAGTATAGACCCATTAATACCCATGATGGCTACATGGTTTAGGGAGACTTGAGTTAATATGAACTCGCATCCCCAAATCGGTGCTCAATACTACTCCCAAAAATATACTTAGCTCATATGTTTTAAAAACAACTTCTTTCTTTGGTTTGAGATAATTACTCAAAACTTAGATTAAAAGCTCTCTTGGAATCGATGTTCCCTTTTCTTGCTCAAATGTGAAAACATTTATAAACTTCTTTGGGAATACTTAGTTCCCTAATAGCTTTTTCTGAGAAATGAACTCAACTCTTTACTCTTTGCTTAACTTGAAAACTTGAGTCTTAAAATGAATTTAAAATATTGTTAAAGACTTTTGAAAACTTTGCTTTGATTTGCATCTTAACTTCTAGACTTGACTCTTGACTTCTTAGACTTTGATCTTAACTTTCCTTGAATTGGATTATGAATTCAAGGTTCATGATCTCGTGTATTTGATGGTTTCATGATGTTTAGATGTACCTTAGAGTGTTGGAATCAACTAGAAAACATACGTATATTGTTAAGGAACAAGTATGAAAAGTTGGGGAGTAAATGGGGAGAACTGGTGTCCCTGGTGCTTTGAGAGGCGCGAGGCCCCAGCCCTCAACATTCAGGGACTGGTCTGGGGTGCGCTGGATGGCGCAGCTCCCCTAGGGTGAACATTCAGGGAACCTTTTGGGGGGCGCTGGCAGGCGCGGCTCCCCACCCCTATACCCAGGTGTTTGACGACTTTTCTTCTCCGATTTTCATCTCTAAACCCTCTAAACTTCTATAGTTGTTTCCCCAAACACTTAGGATCATTATTACCCTCAATACCCAATAGAATTAACTCAAAAAACAACCCGGAAACACTAATCAAATCAACACTAGGCATTTAACAATCAACCAAATTTTCATCTCTAAACCCTCTAAACTTCTATAGTTGTTTCCCCAAACACTTAGGATCATTATTACCCTCAATACCCAATAGAATTAACTCAAAAACAACCCGGAAACACTAATCAAATCAACACTAGGCATTTAACAATCAACCAACAAGAATTCAACAATGTTCTTCAAGAACTTCACTTTCTTAACATTCAAACAACTCCAATTTTGCTGAATTGAAACAAGTTTGGCGTGTGGGTGAACTAACCCAACACTATGTGATCTCACATACCTTGGAGGGATCACCCCCGACGAATTCCACTCGTAAAGCTTAATCGTTCTTGGCGATTTCTTGATTTCTCTCCTCTTTTCTCTTCTTTCTTCTCCTCTCCAAGCCCTAACGTTAATTCTAATTTTCTAAACGGAATAAAGTCTTATTTTACCCCCAATTAAATCCTAAAAACGAAATAGGCAAATTAGGTAAGGAAAAGACTAGTTTACCCTTCACAAATCCGGATCAGACTTTCCTTAATCTAACAGCCCAACTTCCAAAGGGGATAACTTACTCATACGAACTCGGAATCGCGCAAACTCAGCGGCGTTGGAAATATCATTCCAAAATTTTTTCAACCATATCTAGAAGTATACCTAACTCATCCTGATCTAGGAGTTATGGCTGTTTGAAGTTGACCAAAAACTCACTTTTCCTAACTTAAACAAATATCCAGATTTGTAACTATTTCCAAAAACGATTATTCCAAGTTCTTAGATTCTTCCTAGCTATTTTGAATTGCGAGATGTTACAAGCATTAGGATGAGTCTATTGACGAAAATTCTTGCCCTTGCTTACAACCGATGGACAAATCCCCAATTTGTGACAAGTCTTACCACATCCAAAACTTCCGCTAATATCGCTCATACACTCTTTGAGATGGTTCTAACCATACTTGACAAACAAGGAAACAATATCCACTAGAAACATGGTCATATGACATATAGTTTGGTTCCCTATCATTGTTAAACTTATGCATCACAACACTAGAAGAAGAATAGGTCAGGCCTGAGTATTTCTGACGAAACTGAGAACGTACCACCTCTTGATCTTTAATGCGAGTAGTCACTATTATCTGTCTGAGCCCTCTTGTTATCTCTAGCACTCTCCTTAGGCTTTTCCTCCTCAATATGTTTGTACCAAATCTAAGCTACTACCTTCACAAGATAAGAAGTCAAATCTCCACTCTAGACTAGAGTGATACCCATAATATAAATGTTCTTCTAAACTCCCTCAATGGACTCTTGTGGATCTTCATCTACAAAAGGGTTCATTCGAGTGAAGTCCTAGAATGTAGTTGCGGCAGTACTCACATTTGTGTTCACAGGAGCCACAACCTCTTGGTTGGCCTAAGCGGTCATAACTTGGGCTAGCATTTGACCTCTTGGTTGGCCTAAGCGATCATAACTTGGGCTAGCACTTGAAAAGCAACCCTAAACTCAGGATGATAGATATGTCCAGCCAAAGGGTCAATTAGAGCTGGAGGTGCTTGTTGCTCATCACTCATGTTCCTTTTGACATAGGATTTTCTAGGTGGCATGATGCTGAAAACATGTAAAGCATGAGTTAAAAGGAAACTAGTTAGAGTTGAAACATGACTGAGGGTATGAAAGAAGTGAAGCATTCCTAAAATGTTTAATAGTCTCTCATTTATAGAGGTGGTGTGCTTCATACCTATGAACAAGACTCTACTTAACTCAACTTTCAAACACCCTAAGACTCTTGAAGTTGATGCTCTGATACCAAGTTTGTCATGCTCTGAGACTACCCCATAGAGCGACACGATGTTTAGAGCCACAAGTGACCCCAAGGTAATCCCATGGCATGACATTACACTATAATAACATAATAAATCTTAAAAGAACAGAATGTGGAAATAAAGTCAGAATAGTCAATCAAATCATGTAGCCAAGAATCTAATTTAAGGCATAAATGGTATCTAACTGACTGTCTGAAAGCCTCTACTAATATGAGTTGTTAGAAAAAATCTCTAGTCATCTCTATTTGTCTGAAAAAAGAATGAAAATATTGAAAGAAGCATAAAGTGGTCGTCCTCGGATAATAAGGACTTACCAAGATACTATAGTTGATTTGAAGTCGTACTAACCGTGGCCTGATGAAGAGCATCAAAACCTATATTATCAAACAATATAGGAAAAAACTATGTGTAAGTACTTGAAATGTACTGAGTATGAAGAAAATACATAAAAAGACATAATATCTGAACATGTTAAATCTGTAAGACATGTTGATGCACTGATCAAGTAAATTAACATTAAATTAAGACAACATGATATGACATACATATATACAAGGTCATGCAATATCTAAAAGTTTGAATGTGGGAGATACTAAAACAGACATAAACTATGTGAACTAGTACATGGAGTTTAGTTTACTACTGTCACACAGAGATTGTCCAATACTTGCCAAGGCAAGGACGTGATATCTGAGCTAAGGTGAATCCACTAGCTAAATCCAATAAAGACTAATCCTACCGTGACACATAGTTTTGAAACTTACGGATTTCTACTAAAGGTCCACGTACGCTAAACAAAAGCTTCATCCTTGAAGTCTACTTGGTGCTATGTATACTCTCAACAGAACATGCATAAATCTGGAAACAGTAATAATCTGATAATACTGAATTATACTGATAATTGATAAATACTTAGTAGCTTATAAATCATAGAGATACTTCATCTAAAAATATTTAAATCGTGATAACTGAGAATATACTAAAAGATATTTTATCTGAAAGCTTAATAATTCAGAAAACTCTGATAATCTGAGACATACATATGAAAATAGCATAATTCTGATCATAATTTTTTTTGCATGTTATTGGTTCATTAAAATATCATTGGAAACATTGAATATAAATCGAAATTATGCAATTAAAGATCAACCATGAAGAAGAAACTGAATCTAAATTAGAACCCATGAAAATCATAGAAGCCCTTGTTTTGGAGAAATCATAACTTGAGAAATTGAGGTTTTTTAGACTTAATGGGTGAAAAGGAACTCATTGATAAAGTTCCCACTTACCTGATGTAGAAACGCTAGCTTGAATTCTTCTATGGAGACTTGAAACTTCGGAGCCCTAGCTTGTTTGAGGGAGAAGACTTGAGTGAGAAGAAGTTGGTTTTGAGACGGTTTTGTGTGAATGAAAGGTTAGGGTCTTTATAAACCATAACCCACTCAGAATAGGCTAAAATTACATAATATAGAGATTAAAAGAATGGGAAAAAATCTACAACGGGTATCTACAGTCTGTGGTTTCATCTACGGACCATAGAATCTTGTCCATAGAACTTAAAGGAAAATCCTGAGCTTCTAAACCTTGAATGATGGAACCCTTTTTACGACTTGTACTTCTAATTATGGCCCATACTGGCTCTTTGTAGAACATAAAACCTAAAATTATGAAGTCTCTGAAGAATGAACTACGAGACTCAAACCACGACTTGTATTCCATTATATGACTCGTACTGTTTGATTGGAGAGGACAGGCTGGGAAAAATCTAAGATTTGAGGACTTTGCTTCAGGGGGGTCTATCCACAACCGGTAAACACATCAACCATCCATATTACCATATGTCATGCTCAAGTACAATTTTCCTAAATTCTTACTTACGGGACTATCTACGACTTGTGGTTCCATCTACGGCTCGTAGATGGCGTATATTAAACCAGAAAACTTTGCAACCTTTATTTTTCTTAACTTTCTGAATCTAATTTGTACTGTGGGACTTTTAAGGTGTTACACTATGGTTGTAAGTGTTCATATAATTGGTTTTTGTGGTGTTCATATAATTGGATTTTGTGGTGGGCTCATGGGCTTAGTAATGATTAAAGGTAAAGGAATTGTTGGGTCATGACAGATTTCTGCGTTTTTCTATAAATAGAAAAGGGATTTCTCGGGGACGAATGTGTATTCTTAAACAGGTCCATCATTGAGTTTTATGTATTAGTGTACTAATTAAATAAGTTGTAAATCTGTCTAGAAAGAGTCATGTAAGTGGGTGATGGTTGAATTTTTTTCCAGTTTACGTTATGTGTGCATGTTAACGATTTCATTTGTATCACTTGTAATACATAGTATGGAGTAAAAAGAGGAGAATGTGAAGTAATATTTGTTGTCAATCTCATGGAATGAACTTGTCTTAATTGTGTGATATATGTGGTTCTTTAGTTGGAACATGTATGCTGGTATGGGATATCTATCGGCTGGCTCAAAATACCAGACTTGGTACATGTTAAATAATGATTGGGTCAGGTACCACGCCTGGTACAAGATTCTCTCATGGTTGTCTTGGGTACCATGCTTGCTACATGTTTGGTTATGCTTATGTGTGTTGGCCCAGAGGTGGCCGAATTATTGTGTTTAAATGTTGTCACGCCCTGAGACTACCCCGTAGACATTGCACGATGCTTGGAGCCAAAAGTAACCTCAACCTAACCTCAGGGCATGACATGACATAGAGATTAACATACAATAACATAATAGGATAACTAAATGTAGAATTGAACTAGAATAGTCTAGTAAGAATCCAACATCAAATAGACAGATATTAGAGTAAACATGAGTGAAATCTAACTGATTATCTGAAAATCCTCTACCTATACAAGTTGTTAGGAAAACCCCCCAGCTAACTCAAACTTTATGAAACTAAAAGTAAAATCCTAAAATCAAGGATAAAAGGGTCGTCCTCAGAGGAAGAGGAATCACTAAAGAATGTTGCAACACTGACTAGAGTTGTACTAATCGTCACCTGGATAGTGAGTGTTAAAACCTATATTATCAAACAATATGAACAAAAAGTATGAGGTCAGTACTTTGAATATATTGCGTATGAGGAATATGCATAATAAACATGAAATCTAAACATACAAAATCAGTAAAACATGTTGATACAATGTTCAAGTAAATAACATGAAAATGTAATAACCTGAACTAGAATATCTGAATACTTGATCAAGCAATACAAAAAGAGTGACCGGGGGAGATCATAAGCCGACATAAACCATGTGAACTACTACAGAGAGTTCACTGTACTGCCCCCACACCGAAAATAGGGTGTCCAACATTTGCCAAGGTAAGGGACCTAAAGTGAGCTAATATGGATCCACTAAGCTAATGTCTATAAAGACTTATCCTATAGTGGTACGTAGTTTTGAGATTTAGGGTTTGCTACTAAAGGTTCATGGCCACTGACTGAAATCATTCTTCCCTAAATCCATTTGGTGCAAAGTTTAATTCCCAATGGAGGAATGCATTTAAACTGGAAACAATAATAATATGATAATATTGAATCATGCCAATATATGACAAATATGGAATAGTTCATAAATCATGATAACTTAAAATATACTGAGAGATACTTTATCTAAAAGCATCATATATCATGAAAATTTAATAATTGGATATATGCATCTGAAATAACATAATTTTGAGTCATGAAAATACTTGCATACTTAGGGTTCATGAAAAAACATTGAAACCTTGGAATTCATAAGTAAAACATGCAATCAAGAACTAAAAAGAACTGATTTACACTGAGTTTTGAAGATCATAGAAACCCTAGTTTTGTAGGAATCATAAAACTTGAAATTCTGGGTTTCTTTGGGACTCAATGGGTAGATGGATACCTATTGACGAAATCCAATATACCAAGAGTAGAAACCTTTGCTTGATTCATAAAATGGAGACGTGAAACTTGGGACCCTAGTTCTTGCTTGAGAGAAGACTTGATAGAGAATAAATTGGTTTTGGAAGAGTTAGGAGAGAATGATAGGTTAGGGTCTCTAGGAATCACTTAATACCCCCTTAGAATATTTCAAAATGACATAGTATAAGAATTAAAAGAATGGAAAAATACCAAAATAACCCTCATCAAAAACTGTTGGAGGTCATCTACAAGGGGTATCTACGGTTCGTGGTTCCATCTACGGACCATAGAACCATGTTCATAGAACTCAGAGGAAAAGAGTTTTTGGACTTTCAAACTACAAGGCCTAACTATAGTCGCACTTCTTTTTACAACATGTTCTGACTGTTCGTAGAGATAAGCTAAAATAAATTATCTGAAAGTTGATCTATGAGACATATCTACTGTCCATAGATCAAATCTACGATTCGTAAAAAGGTGCTCATAAAGATTAGGCAAGTTGAGTTTATGGGGCTTCACGACTTTGGTTTATAAGACCTTCTACAGCCTGTAAAATAGTCTATGACCCGTGATTCCCACTCATCATATTCAATTCCAATTCCCAAGTTTCTTAAGTCTCACCTACGGATCCCATATACAGTTCGCGATTCTTTTTATGACCCGTAAATGGTGTCTAGAAATGCCAAAATTCTTAATATTTCTACACTTTCTAAATAGCACAACTCTTGGTCTATACTGAGGGATTTCAGAGGTGTTACACTATCTCCCCCTTGGGAACATTCATCCCGATATGAGTCTAACAAGGCTGGAAAAACTAGGGAAAAAATCTGCAACCCAATTCTTAAAGATAAACACTGAAAATTGAATGACTCTGAACTAAAACATGAAGATTTAACGTATTTCATGAACATACATGCATACTAAGACATAAGAATAACTAAAAGTCATGAATATGAAAGAGCATTAAAGAGGAACTATTACCTCACACTGAAACTGAACTGGAAGGGAAGAGATGGGGGTACTTGGAGATCATAACTGCTTTTACTTCCTAAATAGATCCCTCAATTATCTGATTCTTCCAAAGAACTTTCACTGAAAATACTTCCTTATTCCTCAACTTACAAACATGACGATAAATTTTTTTATTGGGGATCCCTTTATGAGAAAGACTTTCCTTCACATCGACACTCTCTAAAGGCACAACTGAAGTTGTATTACCAATGCACTTCTTCAACGAAGACACATCAAACACTGGATGCACTTATGTTAATTCTGAAGGTAAATACAACTCATAGGCCACATTACCGAAATGACTTACAATTGGTAAGGACCACAAAACTTTCCTTTCTCTTTAAACCTCGTCATCCCCTTCATGGGTGAAATCTTCAAATATACCTGATCATCTACTACAAATTTAAGCTCTCTTCTCCTCATATTTGCATAAGATTTATGTCTACTCTGGGCCATTTCCAACCTATCTCTAATAAGTCCAACTTTCTCAATGGACTAATGAACTGACTCTAGTCATATCAAGTCAATCCACCAACTTCAATGAACATATAGGAGACCCACATCTCATACAATAGATCGCCTAAAATGGAGTAATCTGAATACTAGAGTTGCAACTATTATTATAAGCAAACTCAATCAAAGAATGATTATTCCAATTATCTTTAAAGAGGATCACACAAGCTCTCAACATATCCTCCAAGGTCTGAATAGTTTGTTCCGTCTAACCATCTATCTGCTGGTGAAAAGTTGAGTTAAGCTTAACCTAAGTACCAAGACCTTCCTAAAACGATCTCCAAAACTGAGAGGTAAACTGAGTACTCCTATCTGAAATGATGGAAAATAGAAATCCATGCAATTTAACCAACTCTTGAATGTAAAGTCTAGCATAATTCTTGGATGAATAAAAAGTCTGAACTAGAAGAAAATGCACCTACTTAGTTATTCGGTCCACAAGTACCCATATAGAGTCATACTGACGACACATGCGAGGAAAACTTGTGATGAAGTCCATATTAGATATTTCCACTTCTAAGTAAGAATACTGACATTCTGAGTCTTATCGCCTGGTTTCTGGTGTTTAACCTTAACACGTTGACAATTTGGACACTTAGCCACATATTCTGCAATATTTTCTTCATTCCATTCCACCATTAGACTTCTCATAGATAACGATACATCTTAGTGGATCTTGAATGAATAGAATACCAAGAACTATGAGCTTCTGTTAATATTCATTACCTCAACCCATCAATATCTAGAACATATACCAAGCCTGATAACAAAGCATACCATCTCACACTTGGGAGAAAGCCTCTATAGACTTTTTGAGGACTGCTTTTTCAGTTCAACAAAAGTTGGATCATTCTCTTGCTTTGTCTTAACATCCATCACAAGAGACGATTCTGATCCATTATAAACAATGACTCCACCATCTTCCGAATCAATAAGACAGATTCCCAAACAAGCAAGTTTGTGACTTCACGAACTAACTCCTTTTTCTCATCCTCAACGTGAGCAACATTGTTCATGGAAAACCTACTAAGAGCATCTACCACTATATTGGCTTTACCTAGATGATAAAGGACACTCATAGCGTAAACTTTCAATAACTCAATCCATCTCATCTGACGAAAATTTAAGTCCTTCTGCTTGAACATATACTAAAAAATCTTATGATTTGTTAGCACATCCCCATGAACACTGTAATTATAGTGCCTCCAAATCTTCAAGAAAAACATCACTGCTATCAACTATAAATCATGAATTGGGTAATTCATCCTATGAACCTTGATTTTCCTAGAAGCATATTGACCTTACATGTTGCATCAATAAACAACCAAGGAAAATCTTGGAGGCATCACAATACACCACAAAACTATCTGAACCTTCTAGTAGAGTCGAAATTGAGGCTGAAATAGTCAAGTATTCAAATCCTGAAAACTCTTCTAGAATATTTGCACTACTAAAACTTCACTTTCTTAAGAGTAAACCTAGACAAGGGATAAGCAATAGAGGTGAATCATTTAACAAATCATCTGTAGTAACCGGCTAAACCTAAGAAACTCCTAATATCTGAGAGAGAAAGAGGTCTATAGTTCTTGACTACCTTGGTCTTTTAAGGATCAATTGCAATTTCCTCTCCAAAAACTATATGTCCAAGGAATGCTAGCGACCTCAACTAAAATGCACACTTACTGAACTTAACAAACAACTAATGGTCCTTAAGAATCTGCAAGAAAATTCTCAAATGGTCTACATGCTCATCCTCACTCTGAAGTAGATCAAAATGTCATATATGAAGACAATGACGAACATATCCATAATATTGTTTAAACATCTTGTTCATCAAATCCATGAAAGCTGCAAGAGCATTCATTAGTCCAAAAGATATAACCACAAATTTCAAGTGACCATATCAAGTCTTGGAGGTTTTCTTAGAAATGTTACATTCTCTGACTCTGAGTTGATGTTAGCCTGAGATGAGCTCTATTTTTAATATTAAGTTAGAACCCTAAAACTGGTAGAACAATTCACCAATCCTGGGGATAGGATACTTATTATTGATTGTAACCTTGATTAACTGACCGTAATTGATGCAAATTCTGAGAGAACCATCTTTCTTCCGCACGAAGAGAACTAGAGCACCGATGGAGAGATGTTGGGTCTAATGGAAACTTTATCTAAAAGATTCTTTAACTGTTCTTTCAACTTCTTGAGCTCAGTTGCAGCCATTTTGTAAGGAGGGATGAACATAGGCTGGATATCTAGAAGAATGTTTATTCCAAAGTCAATTTCCCTTTCAAGAGAAAGTCTACGACGATCTTTAGGGAACACTTCTAGGAGTTAATTCACTATAGGGACTAACTAAAGAGTTGGCATTTCAGAACTAAAATCCATAACCCGAACTAGATGGTAGATACAACCCTTAGAGAAATCTTTTATTTGGCCTTAATACACAAGCTAAACAGACCTATAGGAGTTGTGGTACTACCCTTCTATTCAATGACTAGGTCATATAGAAACTAAAATTTACGACTCTGGTTCTACAGTCAACTAAGGCGTAACAAGCGTGCAGCCAGTCCATGCCAAGAGTGATGTCAAAATCGAGTATGTCTAATCTACTAGATAAATTGAGGTGTTTTAATGAAAGATAAAAACTTGAAAATTTTTGTGTACTCGTTTAGCTAAAATTGACTCACCAACTGGAGTAGATACTAAAAAAGGTTCTGATAAGATTTTGGGACTGACATCAAATTTCATTGCATTATAAGAAGTCACGAAGGAAAGTGTAGCTTGTGGATCTAACAATGCATAAACATCAAATTAAAAAACAGGTAATATACTAGTGAATACATCATGGGAACCCTTCTGATCTTATCGAGTCAGAAAATCATAGAACATGTTCTGACATTGTCCACCACTAATACTAGATGAGGTACCCTACTAAGTCGGGTGACCTGTTGAAGCTGATGAGGTGTTAAGCTATGTCTGCTGACGAGAATCCCTGCTCTTGCCTATGGCCGATGGGCAGTCCCTCAATCTGTGACTTGTCTTACCAAATGATGAGTCCATAAATTAGACTCATTTAGGGCTTTAATTTGATAGAAATAGTGTCCTCAAATGTTTATTTTGTCTCAATATCTGATGAAAACTCTTAAGTTTGAGGTATTTGAAGTTTTAGTGGAAGAATGGACACTTAGGCGCAAAAAGGAACAAAAAGGTTGAAAAGAATGAAGAAGATGAAGCCTGAGCATCCACAAGCACACTTGGCGATTCGCCGAAGGGATGCACTGCGCCCTTTGTTCCAGTACGCGAAGCCCTGAAGGAGCAGGATAAAAAAGGGGATGAAAGGAGCAGTCGGCGTTTCGCCGAATAATTCCACGAAGCAGTACTATCTCGCCCAATGACACACAACACGACCATACTGAAGGCTAGTGCAAGACGGTGACGAACTACACCAAAGGGTGAATCGCCGAGTTAATCGACGATTCCGACTAACCTCGCCGAAAGATCCGCCAACACTATTTTTTGAAGTCTATAAATACTAAACTTGCTGTTAAATTTAAGAGAGTCGAACATTTATTTTAATTTTCACAATAGAATAGTACTTTTTGGGATATTTTCTCTCAAGTTTGGAAAGGGTCTTTGGAAGACTTGAAGAAAGAAAAATTTCATCTTCCCCAAGTTGGAAGTGGGTTTACTCCATTCTTCTTCCTTTGCTTAAATCAAGGTTTGATTCCTTATACCCATTTGATTTTAGTAGCATTTTAGGTGTATTTTGTTATTTCTTGATGTGTGGCTAAAAACCCCCCATTCTTGGAGTGTGATTTAGCAAATATGTGTTGATATTATTGTTGGGTGTTGCTTGCTCATAGGTTAGATGTACACTAATGGTGATTTCACCTAGTGGTTGTGGTTTAATCTAATGGGTTTGTAGTTGCAAATACAAACTAACCCATGTGTTTTCGGCTTTCCCGAGAGGGAGGTCGCGAAACCAAGACCGCTAGACTGATGACCTAAGGAGTGGGTCGATAAGAGATTCAGCCCGAGAGGGTGAGCGCTAGTCCCATATCCTAACACTCAGCTCGAGAGAGTGATTGGGGTAAGGCGTAGGCTGGCCTTCATGCGGCAAATGGGTGTCCGAGAGGAACGCATTTGAAACAAGGTAAGTTGCCCGAGAGCGAACTTATTTCCATATAAAGCTTAGCCTACTCACTATTATCTTGCAAATTTCTTTCGAAAGCATGAACCCAATGATTTATCTCAACTTGTATTGCGGTCACAACCCAAGAACTTGTCCCCATACTTGATTTTCTTGTTATTTTTGTTGTTTTTACTACTTTTTGACTAAAACCCTCATTTGATATTTGACACCTTTTGTGTCACCTCTTTTAATTTACAATATTTTTAATCGTTAATGTCTTTAGCTTACGACTAGTTAGAACTTAATTTTATTTTTCTACTAATTCTCAAAACCACTTCCTTGTGACACGACCCCAACCCCTTGGTTGGGTTACTATATTATCGACGATCGTAGACACTCGTACTGTAGGTTAGTGTCGTTGGTCACGATAAGCATCAAAATGGCACCGCTGTCGGGGAGTGGTGTTATTTGAGAATTCTTAGTTATTTGCTCTTCTTAGTTGTAGTCTACTTACCTAATTTTCAATTTTGTTTTGAGTAATTGTGTGTTTCAACAGCCATATGAGTGTGAACGGCGAAAATAGCTGCCAAGCAGGCAACCCAGCGGGTGATGCTTTTCATCGAGACGATATTGATGATATTAATAGTGTGTACAACCCTGCACAAGTGAGTGAGATGGATGCGAGTTGCATGCCACAAGCAGACGGAAATGCAACATTTGAAGTTACTAGCACAACACTCCATCTCATACATTC
This sequence comes from Solanum tuberosum, assembly GCF_000226075.1. NCBI lineage: Eukaryota > Viridiplantae > Streptophyta > Magnoliopsida > Solanales > Solanaceae > Solanum > Solanum tuberosum. The sequence continues at coordinate 316,789 of NW_006239360.1, forward strand.
AAGAGGTTTATATGGAGGGTTAGAGCATGAAGATTCGTATGAACATATACAAAGCTTCATACAAGTGTGCACCCTCTGTCATTCAAGAATCTATTGCATGAGTGCATACGGCTGCGCTTATTTCCATTATCATTAACTGGGGAAGCTACTAAGTGGTTGATCGAGCTTCCAAAGAACTCCATCAAGTTATGGGAAGAGTTGGTTACGGCTTTTCATGAAAGATTATTCCTTCCATAAAAAATGATGAAACTGAGGGATGACATTAAAAATTTTAATCAAAAGGAGAGAGAACCAATTCACGAATCTTGGACACAATTTAAGAGAATTTTGCGAAAATGTCCATCGCATGGACTACTGAGTGAGTTATTGCTCCAATATTTTTACCGTAGTCTGGATTCGGTGAATAAAGGGATAACTGATCAGCTGGTGCAAGGAAGAATAATGTTACAATTATTTGAAGTAACCTCATTTATCCTAGATGGCATGACTAGAATAAATCAAGCATGGTACACGAGGAGGGTTTCCACCCACGCTATTAACAGTGGGACGGAAATCAAGGTTGGAACCATTACAGGAGTGAAGAACCAAGGAGATATTGCCATGATTAGGCTGAGCAAAATGACCATGAGGAAGACCGTACCGAATTGAGTGAAAGCCCAAAATCAAAAGGGAGCGCAAGTAGTCCTCGGGTAAATGATCTATTGTCATGCATACTTGATAAAGTTGAGGGCTCTAATGATCGGCTAAAAGGAATGAGAGATGACTTTTCATCACTAAACAGTAAAGTGAATTCGCATGCTGATGCCATCAAAACACTAGAAGGTCAATTGAGTCTATTATCAGCTCAATTAACATCCAAGACACTGATGAAAGATAATGAAAGAGGGTTGGATGTGGTCACCCGTAGTGGAAAGATGGCAAAAGGGAATGTGATGGAGGACGAAGACTCTCGGATGCAGGAAGAGAGCCAGGGTACAGAGGAATGAGAATTGCCTATTCCACAAAACCTTGCCAAAGAACCACAAGAGGATGCAGAGCAACATGTTCAGATTCCAAAAGTTACGCACCCTTTACCCAAAATACCTCCACCATTTCCTCAACGTTTGAAAAAGAAAAATGAAGATGATAAGTTCAAAAAAAATTGTCAGTATTCAAGAATCTATCAATTAACCTTCCTCTGGTGGAAGCATTGTTAGAAATGCCGGGATACGCCAAATTCATGAAAGAGCTGATTACAAAGAAAAGGAGCCTGGAGTATGAAACAATCGAGGTACCCTCATAGTTGCAGCGTAATTATGACAAATGAGTCAATCACCAAGAGAGAAGTTCCTGGGGCATTCACAATCCCGTGCACAATTGACATGCTCCAATTTGCTAAAGCTTTGTGCGATTTAGGAGCAAGAATTAACTTGATGCCCTATGCAATATACAAGCAACTTGGTTTGGGTGAACCAAAGGCAACCACAATGAGACTCCTTATGGCTGATCAATCAATCAAACACCTTGTAGGGTTACTTCATGACATATTGGTAAAAGTAGATCGGTTCATCTTTCCAGCTGATTTTGTGATTCTGGATTGTGAGATCGATGCTGAAATCCCCATTATTTTGGGAAGGCCATTCTTAGCTACTGGAAGAGGATTGGTAGATGTCGAAGGCGGGAAATTGAAGTTCCGTGTGAACGATGATGAGGTGAACTTCAATATCTGCAAATCCATGAAGCAACCAAGTAACATCCATGTGGTGTCCACTGAGGATGTTATAGATGAAACAGTGGCAAGTGTGAGCCATTTAATGTGCAAGAATGAACCCATTGAATCTGCACTTGCCAATTATGAGGAATCTGAAGTTCAAGGATATGAGGAAGTGGTTGCTGCCTTATCAGGATTAGGAGAGTATTCAAGGAATCCAATCAAGTTGGATATCGACCTGAAAAACAGAGAAAGTCCTCCAACGAAGCCATCAACAGAAGAACCACCGAACATGGAGTTAAAAGCTCTACCCTCTCATCTAAAATATGCTTTCTTAGGAGCCAATAATACTTTACCAGTGATTATCGCAGCTGATTTTCTTGAAAGGCAGGTGAAATTGCTCATTGAAGTATTGCAGCAGCATATAAAAGCTATTGGATGGACAATAGCCGATATAGTAGGAATTCCCCCTAGCATCTGTACTCACAAGATTCGGCTTGACAATGAATGTAAACCCAATGTAGAGCATCAACAGAGATTGAACCCTCCAATGCAAGAGATGGTAGAAAAGGATATCATAAAGTGGCTAAATGAGGGAGTGATCTACCCTATTGCGGATAGTAAGTGGGTAAGTCTGGTGCAATGTGTACCAAAAAAAGGAGGTATAATCGTAGTCCCAAATGTGAAAGGAGAACTTGTGCAGACAAGACCAGTGATTGGGTGGAGAGTATGCATGGATTATCGAAAGCTTAACTTATGGACCGAAAATGACCACTTCCCAATGCCCTTTATGGACCAGATGCTTGACCGATTATAAGAAAGGGGGTGGTATTGCTTTTTAAATGGGTATTCCAGTTACAATCAAATCTCTATTGCGCCGGAAGACCAAGAGAATGGAACTTTTGTATTCAAAAGGATGCCATTCGGGCTGTGTAATTCCCCAACAACATTCCACCGTTGCATGTTGTCTATTTTTGCGGATATGGTCGAAGACTCTATGGAGGTATTCATGGACGACTTCTCAGTCGTAGGGGACACATTTGAGGAATGTTTGACACACTTAGGACAGGTGCTACAAATATGCGTGGATACGAATCTGGTTCTCAATTGGAAATATGTCACTTTATGGTGAAAGAAGGTATCGTTCTCGGGCACAAGGTGTCACAAAAGGGGCTGGAGGTTGACAAGGATAAAATTGAGGTCATTGAGAAATTACCCCCACCAATTTCAGTGAAGGGTGTTCACAGCTTCTTGGGTCATGCAGGTTTCTACTGAAGGTTCATTAATGACTTCTCAAAGATTGCACATCCACTATGCAAACTCCTCGAGAAGTAAGTGAAGTTCCATTTTGATGATGCTTGTATGATCGCATTTAAGTGCTTGAAGGAACAATTAGTATCTACCCCAATTATCGCCTATCCTAATTGGTCTGAATCTTTCGAAGTAATGTGTGATGCTAGTGGAATGGCATTGGGAGTAGTGTTGGGGCAAAATCGCAACAAATTATTTCACCCAATTTACTACGCGAGCAAAATTTTGAATAGTGTCCAACAAAATTATACGGTCACTGAGCAGGAGTTGCTCGCAGTGGTCTATGCATTTGAAAAGTTCCGGGCATACTTGCTAGGAACCAAAGTAATAGTACACACTTATTATGCTTCACTCCGCTACTTAATGGCAAAGAAATATGCGGAACCAAGATTGATAAGGTGGGTGCTACTACTACAAGAGTTTGATTTTGAAGTAAAAGATCGAAGAGGCTGCGAAAATCAAGTGGCTGACCATTTATCGAGGTTGAAAAGAAGGGAAGATGCCGAGCGTGAGGTCAACATAGATGATTCCTTTCCCGATGAACATGTATTTACTATATCTCTCAAACCTACACCGTGGTATGCAGAATTTGCAAACTACATTGTGAGTGGATTGATACCTGATGAGCTGACCTTTTACCAGCAAAAGAGATTCTTGTTTGATGTTAAAAGATACTTTTGGGATGACCCTTACTTGTTTCGAGAATGTGCTGACAATGTTATTATGAGGTGTGTTCCAGAAGAGGAAGTGGTAAAAATTCTCCATGCTTGTCATGCATCTCCAGTAGGAGGTCACCACAATGGTATTCGTACTGCTTCTAAAGTCCTCCAAAGTGGTTATTACTGGCCGTCCCTATACAAAGATGCACATGAATTTGCAAAGAAATGCTCGCAACGTCAGCAACAAGGCGGAGTGTCTAGAAGGCACGAGTTGCCTTTCACTCCTATTTTGGAGATTGAGATATTCGATGTATGGGGGATCAATTTCATGGGCCCATTTGTGAGCCCATTTGGAAATAAATACATCCTGGTGGCCGTAGATTATGTCTCCAAATGGGTAGACGCCATCGCCCTTCCAAACAACGAAGGAAAAAGTGTTGTCCAATTTCTGAAACACTACATTTTCTCAAGATTTGGCACTCCTAGGGCAATCATTAGCAATGGGGGGTCTCACTTTTGCAATAAGTAGTTTTCAATGGCACTAAGCAAATATGGGGTGAAACACAAGGTAGCAACCCCATATCATCCCCAAACAAATGGCCAAATTGAAGTGTCAAATCGGAAAATCAAAAGCATCTTGGCAAAGACAGTTAATGTCAACAGAACTGACTGGTCTAGGAAACTCGATAATGCACTATGGGCATACCAGACTGCTTATAAGACACCTATCGGTATGTCTCCATATCAGTTGGTTTATGGTAAGGCTTGTCATTTGCCCGTCAAGTTAGAACACAAGGTATTGTGGGCATTGAAGGCCTTAAATTTGGACTAGTCAAAAACCTCAAGGGAGAGGGCAGAACAGTTAAACGAACTGGATGAATTTAGACTCAGATCGTATGAAAGTTCAACCATTTACAATGAGAAGTTAAAGAAATGGCATGATGCTCGAATACTCAATCGGGACGTCAAGGTAGGAGATTGGGTTTTGTTATACAACTCTCGACTTAGACTCTTTCTCGGAAAGCTCAAATCCAAATGGTTTGGACCTTTTAGAGTGAGATGAATGTTCACCAATAGTGCCATAGAAATTGAAGGTCAGGAAGGACCTCCATTTAAAGTGAACGGTCATTGTCTGAAATTATATTTTGGGGATTGTCAAAAGATTTCTTTGGTTGAAGTGGTGTATTTGGAAGACGCTTGAAGGCGCTATTACGTCGTGCCACGACGTTAACTAAGGCGTTTTTTGGGAGTTAACCCAAAACCATGTATTACTTTCTTTTTCTTTGATAAAATAATAGTGTGTTGATTGTGCATATGGAAGTATGAAGAGTGAACAAAAAGTGCAGATAGGCAAGTGATGAATCCATTCGGCGAGTTATCGAAAAGGTCGGCGAATCCGACCTTATCCACCATTTGACTCTAGACATCGTCAACATTAGAGTCTGTAAAACTCGACGAGTGTTGGAAATCATTGGCGAATCGTCCACCAAGTTGGCGATCTCGATGGAAATCGTTGTTTGGACCCCCGTAAACCAGAGGTTCTGTAAGCTTCGGCCGAGAAACCAAACAGTCGGCGTTCCGCCGAGTGAGTTGGCAAAGTTTAACTAACATCGCCGAGTAGACGGTTTTTGCAAGCCAAAGGGTTAAAAGTTTCAACTTCATTCACCTTCCCTCACTTTTTACTTGTTCAAAACCCACACCTGCACTATAGTTTTGTATTTCTTGCACTTCTGGAGTATTTTGATTCATTGATTTGTGTGCGGATTTGGATTGCAATTGCCGCCTAGCTTCTCGGTAGTATTTCAATTAGTACAAAAGGTTAGTTTCTTAATACCCGTAATTATTTTATCAGCATTCATGCCCAGACAAATGGAAAGAATGCGTAAACAGGATTCCTCTTTACCTCCCTCTTTGTCCTTCTTTACTTTGCCTTTTGGATTATGTGTAAATTGCATTTGAGGACAAATTGCTTTTAGTTGTGGTGGGGTGAGGCCCACACTTTTTGTGTGGGCCGATAGTTGTGTTTTGTGCATACTCTTAGGGTGTTCTATTTTTAATTGTGTTTTTAAAACTGCTTTGCGATTGTTTGACCTTGTGGCTCCGTTTCCTTTTATTTTTAATTGCAAAATGATTTTGACCCTTCCGAAAAATTTTGAATTTTTCGCACATTTCTGTCACCTCTCATATGTTGAATGTGGCTGTTCTTTTGCAAAAATTTGAGTCTCGGTTTCGATCAATACCGATGACTTCAATAGTGCTAACAATTGAACAAACATGAATGTACGGCTACGATGAGGCTAAATGAAGTTGCATAGACAATATGTGAACTCTTTGCATCTCGTTGTGATTAGCCATTTATCAAATTGATTCTCTTGTAATGACCGTTGCACACTAGGCGAAAGTGCGTAGTCTTGTTTGACTTAAGTGTCGATGCCGTGTGTGATGAGCTTACCTTAAACCTTGCATGAATAAACCTAGAATTTGCCTTGTTAGTCTGATTGATTTAGAAAGGTGTGCTCTTGAAATGATCCTAGACAACTTTAAAGAGTGTGAGCCAATTTGACATATACCTATTTTGTGACCTACCTGTAAGCGTGTGAAACTCTTTTGAACACCCTTTGAGCCTTACCCTTCTTTGGCAGAAAACTTGTGAAAACCTAGACCTTTATTCAACCACCACCTATAATCCTCATGACTTTTGATTTAATGAATAGCCAACTTAAGCCAAAATCTTAAGTTGATGGTGTGGTTAAAAGGAAAAGGAGAAGTCAAGAAGTGCAAGAAAAGTCTCCTCAACTCATGATGTTGCGAGAAAAAAAAATGGAAAACCTCCATATAAAAAAAAAGAAAAAAGAAAAGAATGAAAAAGAAGATTGTGGAATAAAAGTCCAAAAGAAATAGGGTTTCCAAGCAATTCATGGAGTGAAGAATATGATGACTTAGAAGCACCAGAAGAAAAATTGATAGAAGAAGGTGAAGAAAAAGAAGTGTTGAAAGCTCCACAATTCATGAGGATCATTAGTCACTAAGGCTAAATTACCATACCTTTGCACTCAGCCCCATTACAAGTCTTAGAAAGACCTTTTTGATCTTGAGCAAGCCGAACCGAAAGTGGATTGAAAAATAAGGGCAAACCTATGGGTGAAAACATGCATTATGTTTCTCTTTTGAGTATGAGCGTTGCATCTGATTCCTGATCATAAATTGATTTACCCATGTGTGTGAATATGGAATCATTCTTTGTGTGAGGGCATTCAAATACTTTTGTTGAGATTGAACTTGCATTAGTAGCAAGTATTATGAGCATGAGAAATCTTTGGTAATGGTGTGTCACAACTTGAATCTTTGAGTACACAATTGATTCCTGCATAAGTAAATTGAGTCTTGTTGTGTGCTTTCATGATTGAGTCTTGTGTAGCACTATTTGGGGACATTCCTATTTGAACTGATGAACTTGAGTTTTACTTGAGGACAACCAAAGTTTAAGTTGGGAGTGTTGATGAGTCCATAAATTGGACTCATTTAGGGCTTCAATTTGATAGAAATAGTGTCCTCAAATGATTATTTTGTCTCAATATCTGGTGAAAACTCTTAAGTTTGAGGTATTTAAAGTTTTAGTGGAAGCATGGACACTTACGCGGTAAAAGAAACAAAGAGGCTGAAAAGAACGAAGAAGCTGAAACCTGAGCATCGCCAAGCACACTTGGCGATTCGCCGAAGGGACGCACTCCGCCTTTTGTTCCAGTACGCGAAGCCCTGAAGGAGCAGGATCAAAATGGCGATGAAAGGAGCAGTCGGCGTTTTGCCGAATAATTCCGCGAAGCAGTACTATCTCGCCCAATGACACAGAGCACGACCATGCTAAAGGCTAGTGCAAGAAGGCGATGAACTACATCAAAGGGAGAATCGCCGAGTTAATCGACGATTCCGACTAACCTCGCCAAAAGATTCGCCAACACTATTTTCTGAAGTCTATAAATACTAAACTTGTTGTTAATTTTTAAGAGAGTCGAACATTTATTTAATTTTCACAATATAATAGTACTTTTTGGGATATTTTCTCTCAAGTTTGGAGAGGGTTTTTGGGAGACTTGAAGAAAGAAGGATTTGATCTTTCCTAAGTTAGAAGTGGGTCTTCTCCATTCTTCTTCTTTTGCTTAAATAAAGGTTTAATTCCTTATACCCATTTGATTTTAGTATCATTTTAGGTGTATCTTGTTATTTCTTTATGTGTGGCTAAAAATTCCATTCTTGGGGTGTGATTTAGCAAATATGTGTTGATATTATTGTTGGGTCTTGCTTGCTGATAGGATAGATGTATTTT
>NW_006239360.1:325029-369883 GCF_000226075.1 Solanum tuberosum
CCCGAGAAGGAACTTATTTCCATCTAAAGCTTAGCCTAGTCACTATTATCTTGCAAATTTCCTATTGAAAGCATCTACCCAATGATTTATCTCAACTTGTATTGCGGTCACACCCAAGAACTTGTCCCCATACTTGATTTTCATGTTATTTTTGTTGGTTTTACTACTTGTGACAAAACCCGCATTTGATATTTGACACATTTGTGTCACCCCTTTTATAATATTTTTAATCGTTAATGTCTTTAGCTACGACTAGTTAGAACTAAATTTTATTTTTCTACTAATTCTCAAAACCAGAAAAATAAAATTTAGTTCTAACTAGTCGTAGCTAAAGACATTAACGAACAAAAACATGGTAAATCAAAGGGGGTGACACAATGGTGTCAAATATCAAATGGGGGTTTTGTCACAAGTAGTAAAAACAACAAAAATAACAAGTAAATCAAGTATGGGGACAAGTTCTTGGGGTGTGACCGCATTACAAATTGAGATAAATCGTTGGGTACATGCTTTCGATTGGAAATTTGCAAGATAATAGTGACTAGGCTAAGCTTTAAATGGAAATAAGTTCCCTCTCGGGCAACTTACCCCGTTTCAAATGTGTTTATCTCGGACACTCATTTGCCGCCTGAAGTCCAGCCTACGCCTTACCCCACTCACTCTCTCGAGCTGAGTGTTAGGATATGGGACTAGGTCTCACCCTCTCGGGTTGAACCTCATGTCGACCCACTCCTTAGACCATCAGTCTAGCGGTCTTGGTTTCGCGACCTCCCTCTCGGGCAAGCCGAAAACACATGGGTGGTTTTGTATTTGCAACTACAAACCCATTAGATTAAACCACAACCACTAGGTGAAATAACCATTAAAATACATCTAACCTATCAGCAAGCAACACCCAACAATAATATCAACACATATTTGCTAAAATCACACCCCAAGAACGAAATTTTTAGCCACACATCAAGAAATAACAAAATACACCTAAAATGATACTAAAATCAAATGGGTATAAGGAATTAAACCTTTATTTTAAGCAAAGGAAGAAGAATGGAGAAGACCCACTTCTAACTTAGGGAAGATCAAATCCTTCTTTCTTCAAGTCTCCCAAAAACCCTCTCCAAACTTGAGAGAAAATATCCCAAAAAGTACTATTATATTGTGAAAATTAAAATAAATGTTCGACTCTCTTAAAATTAACAACAAGTTTAGTATTTATAGACTTCATAAAATATTGCTGGCAGATCTTTCGGCAAGGTTAGTTGAAATCGCTGATTAACTCGGCGATTCGCCCTTTGGTGTAGTCCCTTTGATGTAGTTCATCGCCTTCTTGCACTAGCCTTTAGCATGGTCGTGCTCTGTGTCATTGGGCGAGATAGTACTGCTTCGCGAAATTATTCAGCGAAACGCCGGCTGCTTCTTTCATCGCCATTTTTATCCTGCTCATTCACACTCGCCAGTACCGGCCATACACTCGTCTAGATCTTTCTTACCACACTTGTGACAAGTAGGGAAAATGTGTCCACTTGTAACACTTACATGTGATTTAGAGCCTAATGCCCTATATTTGTTATCTAATTTGAACTTAGGGATAAGAGAACTAGCATAAGATGGGGTTGGACCTCAATACCTTTGACAAAACTGAGATCCACTACCCCCTCCTAATTTCTTCTAAGAGTAGTCCACACTATCTATTCTCTCCCTATTGTTATACCTAGCAGTTTCCTTGAGCTTTTTCTCTTCAATTTGTTGAACATGAGTCATTAAGCGGGAAATATCAATCTCCTTGATCAATATCGCAGTCCTACATTCCTTAAAACCCATCTTAGAAACACTAGAGACAAGCTTGCTCATGCGGGCCCTAGAGTTGGCCACCATGGTCGGAGCATACTTGGAGAGTTGAGTAAACTTCTAAGAAATACTCCTTCACTGTAATGTTACCCTGCCTCATACTTGTGAACTCCTAGACCGTAGCCTCTCTCATTTTAAGAAGAAAGAACCTATCTAGAAAAGCACCCATGAACTTTTCCCAATCAAATAGGCCTACATCAACAACTTTTTCCTCTTTCCATTGCTTGTATCAAATTTGGGACACTCCCTTAGACTACTAAGTAACCAAATCGGTACTCTCAACCGGAGTGACACCCATAATCTTAGTAATCTTCTAAATACCCTCTATGAACTTTCAGGGATCCTTATCCACCTTAGAATCATAAAACTCTAGAGGGTTCATCCGAGTGAAATCTCAAGATCTAGTTGCAGTCATACCCACATTTGCGTTCATTGGGGCCACAACTTCTTGGTTGGCCTGAGTAGTCATAGCTTGGGCTAGAACTTGGAAAGAAGCCCTAAACTCATCATGAGAGACATATTCAACCAAAGGGTCTATTAGAGCTAGAGGTGCTTGTTACTCCTCATTTCTGTTCCTTCTGACATAGGCTCTTCTGGGAGGCATGGTGTTGTAAACGAGTAAAGCATGAGTTAGAAGGAGACTATATAGAGTTGCACTCTATTGGACAACTAAGAATATGAAGTATTTCCTTACATATTTCATAGCCTTATATTCATATATGTGGTGTGCTTAACACCCATGAATAAGACTCTACTTAATGTGGATTTCAAACACCCTATCTGATACCAAGTTTGTCACAACCCAAGAATACCCCGTAGGCGTGACACAATGTTTAGAGCCACAAGTGATCCCAAGCTAACCTCATGGCATGATATGACACTAAGATTAATATAAAATAGTATAGAGGATAACTAAATGAGAAATTGAACTAAAATAGTCTAATAGGAATCCAACATTAAAAAGACAAATCTATGAGTACACATGACCGAATCTACATAACTGTTTGAAAAGGCTCTACTAATACGAGTTGCTAGGAAAAATTTCCATCTAACTCCAACTGTCTTAAACTGAAACTAAAATACTTAAATCAAGGATAAAGGGGTCGCAATAGATAAAAAGGACTCACCAAAGACTGTTGAAATGTTGGCTAGATTGGTACTAACTGCTGGCTAGATACTGAGCGTTAGAACATATATTACAAAACAATGAAATATGCAAAGTATGAGAAATATGCATAATAAGCAAAATATCTAAACATACTGAATGTGTAAAACATGTTAATACTATGATCAAATAAATAACATGAAAACTAAATAACCTAAATTGAAACATATGAATAATTGATCATGCAATAATAAAACACTGAATGTGGGGATACTAAACCGAGCATAAACCATGTGAGCTAGTACATGAAGTTGTAATGCCCTCATACCAAAAATCGGGTGTCCAATACTTTCCAAAGTAAGCGACCTGAGCTGAGCTAATATGGATATACTAAGCTAATGTTTATAAATACTAATCTTATGGTGGGAAGTAGTTTTGGGATTTAAGAATTTCTACTAAAGGTTCACAGACGTTGACCGGAATCCTTCATCCCCATATCTACTTAGTGCTAAGTATAACACCCAACGGAAACATGCATTTAAACTAAAAATAGTAATAATCTAATAATAATGAATCATGTTAATAACTAACAAAGAATGAATAGCTCATAAATCATAATAACTGAAAATATATTGATAAATACTTTATCTAAAAGCATCATATATAATGAAAATCTGATAATCTAAGACATGCATTTGATTTATCATAATTATGAGTCATAAAAATACTTGCATACTTAGGGTTCATGAAATAACATTGAAATCGTGGAATTCATTAGTAAAACATGCAATTAATGGCTAATCATGAAGAATAATTGGTTTACATTGAAAACCCATAAAGTCATAGATATTCTAGTTTTGTAGGAATATAAAAATTGAAAATTTGATGTATGGGTGGATGGATACCCATTGATGAAATCCCACCTAAGAGAGAGAAGAAATTGATTTTGGAAGAGTTAGGAGAAAATGAGAGGTTAGGGTCACTAAGAATCACTTAATCCCCCTTGTAATAGTCCAAAATGACATATTATAGGGATTTAAAAATGGGGAAAAGACAAAAATAGCCCTCATTAAAAACTGTCAAAGCTCATCTACGAGGGGTGTCTACGATCTGTGGTTCCTTTTACGGACCGTAGAGCCTTGTATGTAGAATTCATGGGTAAGTCTTGAGTTTCTAAACTTTAAAAATATGAGTCTTAACAATGACTTGTACTTCCTATTTACGACCCTTCTCGAATGTTCGTAGAGATAAGCTAAAATACAGTTTCTGAAGGTTGATCTATGAGATAATTTTATGGTCCGTTGATCAATCTATGATCCATATGAAGGTGCTTGTAAAGATCATTCAAGTCTTGAGTTTCTTGGATTTAGGACTTTGGTTTACGAGACCTTTCTACAACTCATAAAACCATCTACGACCCGTGATTCCCACACATCTTGTTCAAGTCTAGTTCCCAAGTTTTTGAAGTCTCACCTATGAATTCCATCTACGGCTCATAGTTTATTTTATGGCACATACATGGTGTCTGTAAATATCAAAATTTTGTAGATTTCTGCACTTTCTGAACTACTGGTCTATATTGAGGGATTTGGAGGTGTTACGAATGTTGGGGTGGATTATGTGTAAATCGGGGTTGCACGTTGAACACCATAGAAAATATTATAGGGATACTTGTATGGTCTGAGTTACTTGATGGGTGTATTGAATTATGTATAGGATAAGTGAGAGTTTTCGGGCGCTCTACTAAATTGGTTAAGGGCCAAGGACCAGGGTGTTGGAAGGGGATCTTAGAAGAGTCGACATGTCGATTAACAAAGATAGTTGATAGATTTGAATTTAAGAATGGAATAAGTAAGGTAATTATAGTTTTTAGTGGGATGGGTAGGTTCGGGAAGTCTTCATGTGATAGAGGAGTTAGGTTATGGCACTATAGAAGAGTGGAATGGCTCCTAATGGTGGAATTGGCAATGGAATGAGGTAGGGAGGCTTGGGACAGAGTGAATGACATCAAAGGTAGTATTATGTGGTGGATTCAAGTTGACCGATGATGCCTACCAGGACATATTATTTGCACTGATACTATTCTTATTATGCCACTTGGTATAATTTGGTTCCACGATAAGTTATGTTTCTTTGGTGAAAATGATGGTGATCCCCAGTAGCTTCTACTCCTCTTTTAGCTATGATGGGAGTTGTGTCTTGTTTTAAATGTTGTATATAAATTTAATCTAGTTCCTAGAGAGGAGTTTTTCCTTGTATTTGACAAAAAAACATTATATTTTAATCAAGGCTGAGAGTAATTCTTTTACTTAGATAAGGTATTATATTATATTTTTGCTTATTGCCTCATTAATTGGTTGGTAAGAGTTTTCCTATCTAGGTGTTAGATTAGATACCTGCATGAATCAATATTTGGATCATGACAAAGTCGCCTATGTGGTGGATAAGATGATGGAATCAAAGTCGAGATGATTTTGGGCATGTAAAGATATGAGAAGTGTAGACGCCCTAGTGAAGAGGTATGAAAGGTGACAATGACAGACATCTAGAGAGGTAGAAGCAGGTCGAAAAATTATTGAGGGAAGTTGATTAGACAACATCTTGAGCTTATAGAGGAAACAATCTTATATAGAAGGGCTTGTAGGTCGTGGTTAGGGTAGAAGGTTAGTTGATAGTTGAGTGGGTCTCTCACTTTCCTTCATAATAGGCTTTATAATTGTACTTGGACCTTCTCTCTTACCAGTAATATAAGCACTATTCTTTTAGTAGGCATTTCGATATGCGATTTCATCTCGTGATATAAAATCATGAGATGAAATCAACATTTGGACATGTGATTTCATCTTATAACTTCATATCATGAGATGAAATCTCAAATTCTACAAAAAGCTTGATTTTGAAATTTCATATCATGATTTCACTTTTTCTAATACAAAATCGACCCACAAGTTTATATTTTATAAAAAATAACCTCATTATTTTATATCTACATAGTGTTTTGCGAGAATACAAAATGAGTAATGAAATATTTTTGGAATATGAACATGATGATCTATTTACTAATAACATTAAACAAAAAATGGGTCAAAGTAAAATGTAATACACTACAATTAAGGTTCAATTTTACTTTTTATTGAACTAAAGTTCGACCAATAAATGTTGTATTTACATTTAGATAGTTTTGTGATAGTGTATTATACTTTTATTATGAACTTTTACTTATTTAGTAAGATTGTATAGATAACTGAGGCAGTTTTGATAGTTTTCGCAACTTATGACATTTTTATTTTTATAAGCAAAAATACAACTTAAAAATCCAAATCGTATGTCTAAACAAAAATTCAACTTCATCTCGTATGATTTCATATCATGATTACAAATCATAATTTCATCTCATATGGCCAAATGGGCCCTTAGTTTCTTGTTATTTGATTTCAGTTATCACTTGTATTATTTTGTACTTCAATTACCATTTATTTGATTATTATTATTATTGTTCTTTCTTATGTATGTTGTGTACAACTCTCCATTTCACATTATTTCGTTGCTACTGCTCTCATTTTGGTATGCCCCTTTTTAAATTGTTTAAAAATATGATTTATTTAAGTTGAGGATCTATCAAAAACTGCATTTCTATATCTTTACATGGTAGGGGTAAGATCTATGTATACTCTACCTTCTCCATAATCATTTGTGAGATTACATAGAGTCAGTGGCGGATTTAGGATTTTAAGGTTGTGGGTGCTCTGAAAATGATAGAGTCAAAAATGTAAAAAATACATGTTAACAATGAGATTCGAACTTGGGCTCAACAACACTAAAAGAGCCTTAAGCACCCACTCAAGAGTCAATGGGCCAATCAAATCATTTATTCAGTGGGTGCTCTATGTTAATTTTATACAAATACCTCTTAATTTTTACATAGATATATATATTCCGAGACAAGGTTAATGGGTGCTCGAGCACCAGACGGACTCCACATGGGTCCGCCCCTGTATAGAGTTTGTTGTTGTTGTAATATTATAAATTCAATGTTTTGGAAAATGCATTGATTATAGTTAATTATAAGGAAAAATTAAATATTAAATTATAAACTATCTCTTAATTTTTCAAACTGAACAAGTAAAAATAAATGGAAGGAGTATGTGTTAACAAAATTATCTTTTTTATTTTTTTTATCACATAAAAGTCATTATACTTTTAACCAAATTAGCTAAAATATAAATGTCAGCTTAATTTTATTGCCTGTAGAATGTACATATAGGTAAGCCTCAAAATCAGTTGGCGCAATGCTTCTAGTGGCTAAATCTTGCCCACAGATGCATGTCATGTTGTGAAAATTTTTATCTCTAGCTACCAACCTTATAACCACCAATTTTTATATAGCAACCACAGATCTTTGTTTAGGTAAACTCAATATATTAGTTTATTTTTAAATATTGTTACTCTGTCTCTTTCTAAATATATCATATATAGGAGTACTTAATTCTGACTATGAATTCGAATATAGATTCTTTAATATTTTAATAATATATTTTAAATATTTAAAAACTATATAAAAAGTACTATATATAAACTAGTATATAACTAATAATTTAAAATATTTTTAAAAAAAAATCCAGAAAAATTATAGTAGTAAAACTTTTTTGGTTAGACTCTCCAAATAGAAATACCTTCACGTAAAATGGAACGGAGAGAGTATATTTATTCCTTTTGGGTTTTATGAATTGTTGTATGTATAGGAGCTAGAATATTTATGATCTGTTAATATGTCTTTGAAGTTTCAAGTAGAGTAACCTAGGTGAAAAGGGCAAGGTTTGGTTTGGTTTTGTTGCAAGTAGGTTAGAGATACATAGCACCTGGTCATTTCATTTTCAATCACACCACCCTAGAAAGAAAGAAAATAAATTCAAGGGAAGAAGATTTTAGTAGAAAATACTAGAAAAAGATAAAGGATATATTTTGTAGAAGGTATGTGGTTAAGTATATATCTTACTAATCAGAGAAGGATGTGTTGCAGTAGTTGAGATCTTCTGTCTTAATCAAAGGTCTCGATTTTAAATCCTAGCTATGAAAACATCTTTGCTAGGGAACACTTTCTCCCGAATGAGGCCCTGTGCGACGCGACTTCAAATTAATCGGCCTTTGACATAAATACCAGATACCAAATAGAAAAAAAGGTTAGGTATATATCTTTCAGATAAAGAAAGGATAAAGAAAGGATATAGATAGCAGTAGATTTTCATCTTTCTAGTTGAACTAAACAAAAAACTAAACACTATCCATACATTTGTTTAAAAAAACATGTATAGCTAATTATAACTCCACGCCATTAGGACTAGAAGTAGCTAGGCACTAGCTAGATTTAAAAATGGGTAATTAATCAATACTCTTAATTAATACTTATTGAGTGATGGCCTATATATCCAGCATTGCTTTTAAATCTTTTTAATTAGATTAAACATACATCACACAAGATATATCTCTGTCAAATCCTTGGGAAATTGCATGCACATTTTAATTTTAAAACTAAATCCGTCATTCATCCCCTAGTGCATGCTAATAAACACAACAATGGCATCAAGAAGAAGATTTTCGTTATGGTCCTTGATTTTGTTGGTCCCTTTCCATAAATTTACTACAAGATTGTAATCCATAAGTGGGCACCAAATTCTTTATTTGCTACGTACTAATAAAAACATAAATGCATCTCACATGGGAAAGTTTCATATTCAAATATACCAAAAAGAGGAAAAACAAAACAAACAAAAAAAAAAGAAAAAAGAAAATTGGTGTGTAGTAGTTGAGAAAAATAAATGACAAAATGTGCAAATAATACGACTACGAGCAGAGAGATGTACAAAATTGAACCGAAAACTGCATTAAATAATACGACTACGAGTACTTCCTTTTTGCTGATCAAAATATATTAGTGGTTTATGATAATATATGTGTTGGAAATCTGAAAATATTTTATTATGAAAATAGGTTTAGGCGTCTGTGTATCCGCAGGGTTCAGTGAGTTGTTCTGCTATAAAATTTGAAGGATAGAAACTAATAAAAAGAAATAATTAAAAAGAGAAAAACCAACACAATATAATATTGAAAGAAAGAAATTTTTATTGACATATCAATTATATGTTATAAATGCTAATAAAGGGTCTATTATTATTATTATAATAATGGTTATTAGGCTAGTGAAGGATAAATAATGAATTATGACTATCGTAAAATATAATATAAGTAATATATTTATATAAAGAGTAAAATATAGAGAGTATTATTTAAATTACTTTTAGTCTGTCTTTTATAAAAGTGAAGAATACT
Source organism: Solanum tuberosum (assembly GCF_000226075.1). Classification (NCBI taxonomy): domain Eukaryota; kingdom Viridiplantae; phylum Streptophyta; class Magnoliopsida; order Solanales; family Solanaceae; genus Solanum; species Solanum tuberosum. Next base: position 334,310 of record NW_006239360.1, read on the forward strand.
CTTTTATAGGAGGTATATAAACCATTCGTAATTAGTTACAAACTTTAAGAGGGACATTACTTAATTAGATACATGTATACTAAGGAGTTCACGGAATGAAATATATAAAATTAAATGAATTGATAACACTCGCCCTTGGGTGTTTATAGATAATATGTCTCGTTAAAATCTTACAAGAAAATTAGTGAGTAAAAGCCTAGATAAGAAAAAAGAGCACGTACCTATCTTTTAATACACCTTGAGTGCTGCCTTATTTAAAATTTTAAAAAATTCAATCGGAAAAATCTTGGTCAAGGAAAGAAAGAATACAACACATATTTTACTTCCCCTGATGATCTAATCTTTATTTGATATTTTGGATACGACACAATCTTATAATTTGGCTTCTCAAACGTTGATGTTGGCAATGCCTTAGTGAGTAAATTTACAAGATTATCACTCGACCAAAACTATTGAACATCAACCTCACCATTTTATTGAATATCATGTGTGAAAAAGAATTTTGGTAAAATAAGCTTTGTTCGGTCCCCGTTGATGTATTGTTTCATTCAATTGAGTTATGCAAGCAATATTATATTTCATACAATATTTTTGAAATCTTTGTTTCCAAAGAAGACCTCATATATAGAATTGCAAAATATGTTAAGTCATTCACTTTAATCATACACACTCTCGATTGGCTTCATGAATGACTATTATATCTGTATTATTTGAAGAAGTGACAATCATGGTTTGTTTCATTAAATGTCACAATATAATTGTACATTCATATGTGAATAAATAGCATGTTTGAGATCGAACTTCATATGGGTCAAACTAATATTCTGCATCTGCATAGCCAATAATTTTTTTATTAGAATAAAATAATCTAATATCAATTATTCCTCTAAGATATCTGAATTACGCTTAGAACATTTTTAATGTTTTTTTGTTGGAGAGGTGCTAAATTTTGTCAATAAACTTATTGTAAATAAATATTTTGTAATGATCCTCTAAGTCATTTCCTCTTTATTGCACTGTTTTTGGTGTTTAGAGTATTCCTATAGCGACCACAAATTATTTGTGACTTGTTCGGATTGACATTTCAGTCACCTAGTCATCCATTTGATTTTTATGCAAGTTTTTGTATTTTGGAGCTTTTATACTTGAATGGTTGACTTCAGTAAAAACTTTAGATAGACGACCTCAGAATGCAATAATGGTGGTTCCGTTAGTTTCGAAACGTCGAGTTTGGTCTAAAAGGACTTTTGGTGCGAATCCTGAAACTTTCGAGCTACCTTGTGGATTTTGTCTTAAAATGGAGTTTAGGTGTGAGACTCACTTTTTATCGAAACGACCTCCATCTGAAATTTTTACATCTCCGTTGAGTTTTGAATACAAATTTTGGTGGGATAGCGTAGTTTATTTGCGTGCATAAAGTTCTGAATGAATCTCAAGTACCCCGTTAGAGAATTTTGGGAGTCGATGTTCTAGCGGATAACGAATCTCAAGCACCCCGTCAGAGAATTTTGGGACTTGATGTTCTAGTGGATACAACATCATCTTGTGCAGGTGAAATCCCTCATCATGGTCGCAATGAAGTCCTCTGCGGTTGCAAAGGACAGTGTATCTACTCACCGCGGTTGAGTGGCCTACTGATCGCGATCGCGATCAGCATTCTGTGCGGGTTGACCATTTTTGGTCAGCGGGATTGTAAGGTTTGACCTCCGTAATCGCGATGCCTTGCTTTTGAGTGGTTCACGATCGCGACCCTGGGCGTGGCGATAGCGATGAAGCGCTTTGTCGTTTTTAATGAGACTAGTCCTGAATATTTTCAGCTCATTTTGCAATTTAGTGAAGTTGATTTCTTGATCAATTTAGCTTCAATTGAGCGGATTTTTGTTGCTAATTGCTTGAGCTTTGTGTTGGGACCTTCAAGATTGCTTTTGGGGATTATATTAGGAGGTAAATTATCGTCACCTCCCTCCTTAGTTTTAATTGGTTAAATGTGCTTCTTCATAGTACATGATCTGTTTTAGCTCGTTGTAAGGCTCAAATTGTGCCCGCCTTTGGGGCACAAGTTCCTGAAGCTATATGGGATCAGTTGATAGAGCCAATTTTGAAATTCTCAGTGCGGGTCCCACAACACTGTTTTGGCTCATTTTTCGATCCGTCTTCAATTATTATGATTTAGGTATCAAAACGTTTGTACTGCATTGTGATAGATTATTTGTTAGAGTGGTTTCGATAAAAGGTAGTTCAGAAGAGAAAGTTCTGCTATAACAAATTGGAGTGCGTGCTGTCAACTTTGAGGTAGGATACGGTTTACTGATCATTAGATTGAGCTTGTGCTAGTATATTCATATTGATTAGCTAGTCTTGGCATGAGTGTCTTGTTTGAATTATGTTTAATAGTTAGAACACATGTCATAGCCTTATTTTCGGATAGTTTCAGAAAATTGAGCATGCCTACTTTAGTTGCGTTGATCGTATCATGCCTAGTGGTAATGTATTGTTGATTGTATTGACTCCTGCTTTGTATATATTATTGGTATTTCTTATTTACGTTGTGTTTCTTGTATGTTACTTTAAATTACTCAATGGTTATTGTTTCTGTCCAATATGCTTGTTACTTGTCGTTGCGAGATACATATTGACTTACCTACTGATGGATTATGGTAGGTGTCATCATGACTCGGGATTATCATATCATGACATATTTAATTGGAAATTATTGGCTAGGTACATTAAAGTTCCGATAGCACTAATATATGAAGTTTCATCACCAAGAAGCTTTTCATCTCTTTTTGAAGTCGGAATGGATCTTTATTTATGCCAAATGATCTTACAATCGTTGGATACTCAATGAAAGTAATTAATTTATGTAAAATCATTCTAAAACCTTTTCAGTGTATATTAATTGATGGAAAAATATGTCAAGTAACAAATGCTCAATATGTAGGTCAAGACAAAATAGATCTTTCATTTCATTTTCTTTCTTCAATAACTTAATATCTTTTGAAAACTCTTTAAGAGCGTCAATGATGTTCAAGTCATCAAATATACATATATTAAAATAAATTCATATTCCAACCTTTTAATAGAAATACAAGAACAAATTGATTGTTTTTGTATCTTTTTTAGCAAATATTTGCTAAGACGGTTGTACCACATTCGTCTTTATTGTTTCAATCCATATAGGAATTTCTTAAGTTTTATTGAACAAGTTTTTTATGAACTTTTATATGCTCCAAGCACTTTGAATGTTTCAGGAATTTTCATAAAATTATCATTGTCTAATAAGTCATATAATAGACTGTGACAATATTCATTAGGCACATTCAAAGCTTTCATGAACTATCAGATTTATTAGATACCTTAAGGTAATTGCATTCATCACAGGAGAATATGTCTTCACAAAATCAATGTCAGGCCTTTGTAAAAATTCTTGTGCCACAAATCGTGTTTTATATATATTATGACTTCACTTTTAGCATTTCATTTTCGCACAAAAATTTATTTGTATCTCACTCCTTACTTTTATAGTTTCAATGATCAAGTGTATTTTCTAGAGTAATACATCATTTATTCAGATTGACCTCACACCCACATAATTGAGCGGAGATATAATAAATCTCTTTGAATGACTTTATATATATTTTTATATTAACCCAAGCAAGCAAAATAGTTACATTTCTATCCTAGCGCTAATCCATATACAAATAAACTCTATTCCCCTCACCCACGTTCCATTCCTAGATTTCTCTTGTCCAATTTCACTAGCAATAATCCATTTAATTTATGGATCACACAATAAAATAATCGATTATAAGATTAAGAGAACAAAATATGTGAGGTAGAATCTATTAAACAATCGTATAATCAGAAGTAAATGTTCATACAGTGGTCGTAACCCTAGAATGAAGTCTTCTACACGCTCATTATCTAATTACACATAAAATAATTCATGAACAACAAAAAAATAACAATAATCTAATTGTAAAAGTTAAAAGAAATCCTCGAATTATGATGAATATGCTTCTCTTTATGCTCCTATAATATTTTCAACTTCAACAAGGGTGAACTCCCACCTAAAAATAAACAATTATGAAATTATTTCTTAATTAAAAACACCTCAGAGGGACCACAAATCATAATACAAAACTTCCCAAAAATTAGGCAGCGTTGGATGACCTCTGTCACTCCCCGACCCTACACCCTGGACGTGGCCGGCACTTGAGAACCATTTCTGATCCCCAAGCAAACCCTTGACCTGGCTGGCTATTTAGCGGAAGACTACGCATAAAGAAGCATTATAACAAAATTTTATCTCAAAATAAGACTCAACTCGAATGTGTGAAAGTACTCATTTCAATAACTATAATAGTTTATAAAACATCTTTAAAGGAAATAAAGTATTGAGAGACTCATCAACTCTTTCTATCTATTAAGCCTCTACTATTAAAGAGATATGTCGGGACAAGACCCACAACATCTCAAAACTACTAAACTGAAAGTAAATGTGAAGTCCTCTGGAATACAAGGAGGCTAACCAAAAGCTAACTAGAGTGTATAGTGATCACAATGAAGCGTCTATTGATGATCCTGAACACTTGTTTCTGACTCATAAAAAGATGTAGGTCCAATGACATCAGTACATTTGAATGTACGAGTATGTAATATAACTGAATAGCAATTAACTGTATGAAAGGACTGCAACAGATATAGATATATACTCAACTGACTGTAAAGAAATAAATGAGTGAAATTATTAAAATTTTACAAAAATACCTACTCATCTCTGAACTAAGCATATTAAGTGATATAATGAAAATACACTTTTAACTCTATTTGGGAGATTCTCAAACCAACAACCATCACTATGAGCTACATGATGATACATCATCTTGTCCACGCTGCCAAAACTATCCTATATCGTGTCGGGATATAGGACACCTCAACTAAGTTGATCCACTAAACTCTGCCTGAATTCACTAAGGATTCATCTAAAAAGTATGATCCTGTATCCATGTTGGCAAGACATGGTTTATGGGTGTTGTGAGTTGTGAGTTGTCTAAACTCCCCCCCCCCCCATATTGGTGCTCAATACTACTCCCAATAATATATACTCTTTCTCAAATGTATAAAAATATACTCTTTCTCTAGTTTGAGATAATTGTTCAAACTGTCCTCTTAAAATAGGTAACTGCTTTTAAACTCATTACTCATTAGAAAACAAGGGTTCTCTTTGTTTAATGTAAAAGTACATCATGGGTTGAGATAATTACTCAAAAGGAACCTCTTTAAGAGGTAATTGCTCTGTACTCAATCTTTCTTAAAACTCTTTTAACTTTTCAAAAAAAAAGTATACTCTTTTTCTTTATGTAAAAATGAAACATTAGGAAAATACTTAGTTCCCTTGTACTCTTTCTCAAACTCATCTTTACTTCCTCAAAAACTCAATTTAAACAATTATGTTTTGTTTAAAAGATTCTCAATAAAAACTCAATGAATACTCAAGAATAGGGTTCATGCTGAAATATAGACATGAACGAATCAACTCAAGGATCTCAATAACAATATAGAAAACTCAATACTCAGAACTCAACGATACTACTCAATTCATATGGTACATGTAGAAATATAGACATGGACGAATTAACTCAAGAATCTCAATGCATAACATATAGAAATTCAATAATTAGGAATAAAATTTCAAAGAGAATTAGGAACTCAAGAACTCAATATCACCTCATCTCAAGAATACTCAAATCTAAGGGTAGAATCCTAAATTACTCTTTTACTGATTAGAAAGTAGATGTAGGGTGTGAGGACGAACTAGTTCAACATTATGATAACTTTACATACCTGAAAGAGTGAAGTTTTTGGTGAAATCGACGAAACTCGAAGAACGCTTGAACCCTAACTTTTCTTTTATTGGAACCTTGCTCTAATGTCTTGAAGTGTTAATGAACGTAAAAGAGCTGATTAACACTTTATAAGCCCTTAATTAGGTGTAAAACGTCATGATTTAGGCTTAGAATATGGGTTAAAACGACGTAGTTTAAGTACCAAACGCATATGGAAAAGACCAAAACGGCTCCACCTTAAAAGACTGACGAGGTGCCTTAAAAGGGAGGCTTTAATTTACAGACCGATTAAGGCTTCACGGCTCGTGAAGTACTTCAAGGGTCGTATAGCCGGCAGTGAAGCTTCACCTGCCCGACAAGGCTTCACTAAAATGGGCATAAATATTTAGTTCGAACTCAAAATGAGGCAAACATAGTGGCGTTGGAAAGAGGACTCAATAAATTTTAATTTGATAGGTCATGGGCCACCTAATTTGTTATGAACTGAGAGATATAGTTGGTTGAAGTTGACCCAAGTAAAATCTTATGTTTAATCGGTAAGGAAGCTTCAACTCAACTTTGTGTTAAGGGGTTCTTGTGACCTTAATTCATATCCAAATCTATTACACACTAAAGAATTGACCCCTACACATATGAGCAATTTAAGAATCACCAGACATGACCTTATACGTAAATGAAGAATAGTTCGAATCTTAACTTAGAAATTTTCGGGGTGTTACAACCTCGCATCCCCAGCTAGGCCTAGCTCCTTGGCCTAGTCCTCGTGTCACAATCCCTCTTGCTTCACCTTCCTCTTGATCTTATCAGGGGTTATATTTCTTACCCGCTCGCTTCATAGCTTGATTGGCGACCGTGAGACCTTACTTTAGACTTCGTTTTGCAAGGTTTTTTTACTTTTTGTTTCATACTTAGCCAAATTTTAACTCTTTTCACCAACAAAGTATAAACATCATCTATAAATTCAAAACTACATAATTGAGTGAAAAATAGAGTATCAAACTAAAAAACACTCAAGAAGATATTTAAATATGAGTGAAATACGACTAAAAAGAGTATAAATTCACCCAACAATATCACCCCATACTTAAATCTTTATTCATCCGTGAACAACTAACAAGACACTCTCTCACCTTGATCAACTACAATGTACACTCCAAACCATGTCTTTTCCTATGTAGATTACATAAGAAATGTTAAACGTAAACACTAATCTCATACAAAGTGCTTACATCAATTCAGAACAAGATAGTTTAATCAAAATATCGCAGTCTAAAATTGGCTCACTAACATAATACATGGGGAAATTACAATCATATCATCAATCAAAGAAGTTGATTAGGTCTTCAAACCATCTATGTGCCCTCACTTTTTAAGAGAAATGTCCTATCACACAATCGAGTCATAATTTTTAGGCATATAATTAGAAAGATATATACTTTCACTCTCACAAACAAATTCACATGTATACAAGATATACCACAAGAGCTTGCCGTTAGTGTCATACTTCATTAATAAAACCATCCTTGACCAATATAGCACATGAATAGTTAAATTCCACGATACAACACCAAAAACCATCCTTGACCAATAAGTAATATATATTTAAGATTGCTGGAAATTTATGAAAAACACTTGAGCGCGGAAGTTGTAAGAATATTTCATATCTGTCAAAACACTATCCTAAATGTAATTAGTGTTTTCTACTATTAATTAATGATTTATTAAGAAAGAAAATTTAGCATGATATAATATTATTGAAAGGAGGATTATTTTTTCTTGGTTGTTGTACACCCAAAGAAAAAGACATTGAACATATATAGATGAAAACCCTCTCATAAGAAAGGATGAATAATTGAACAAATGCTAATTTTAGATGATTGGCAACCAAACAATAACTGTCCCATAATGACCGTTTAAGGATATTCAATACAAATGAAAAGTCTATTGTAATTACAGACATAAAGACGCTTTAAGAAATTGAGTACAAAAGGTACGTAGTTGAGGCTTATCAATTGCGATACGTACATATTCTTATAATGGGTCTATTATAATAATGACTATTAATAATCGTGACATAGAAAATTGCTTATACGGTTATACCTATACATATCGAATAGAAGGATCTAGCTATCTACACTAGGGATTGAGTACTACTTATCAGACAAATATGAGTTGTGGTGCAGTAGTGGGATTGCTTCGGTTTTAATCAAAAGTGTCAGATTCAAGGCCTGGGTATGCAAATTTTGTTGGGAGCACCACCCCTGGATGGGCTCTGCAGTGTGCGATTCGAATTTAGTCAGAGCTCTAATGTAGACTTCGGACACCGGATGAAAAAAAAAGAGTACTAGTTATCACGCTGTAGCTTTAACGTTTTATATATATATATATATATCTATATATATATTATGGGAATTATTTTTAAGTTTATTGGAAATTTGGGTTTCATACTTTTTAGTAGAGCAATATGAATACATTATAAGTTATAACGTACGTAAGTTGATGAAATGAGTAAAGTGATAGCAAGTTTAACTTATAGCCTACTTGTGTTTCAGAGATCAACTTTAGCATTTTCGATGTTTTTTTAAATTTGTTTTAAAGACGTATACAATTGAGTTATATATGTTGCTACAAAAGTTCGTTTTTGAATCTGATATAATAAATTGTAAGTCAAATGATCGTTCATAAAATTAGCATCTATTAGTTTGTAAAACAACGTTTTTGCAATAAAATAAATTCCAAATATAATAAAATTGCAATAACGTTTTTGCAATGATCATGATATTGTTGCCCAATTTTAATAAATGGCAACAATTTAATTAATTTGTTGCAATCTTAGAAAATATTTGGCAACCATATTTTTTTTGTTGCTAATGTATTTAATTTAATTAATAATAACTTATGCTATTGTGGGCTAAAATAAAATATTTTTTTTCAGTTTTCCGTCAAAAAATTGCGGTCTTTTGTTTTCACCAAAAATTGTAGAAGTTTCCCAATTTTTCATTTTCTTTTTCCACAAATTTAAGTGCGCCTCTTTATTTTTCCCCAAAACTGAAGTTAGGTTTTCTCCCTCATTGTTTCACCGAGAGGGTTGTTCTTGATTTTTCACTAGTGAGTTTTCTTTTTTGATTTAATCTCTTTTCACAAAGTTAGGTGAATTCTTGTGTATAATTATCTCATGATTTTGTCTCTTTGATTATTGTGTTCCTGTTTTTTATTTCAGAATCCTCATAAACTTTGTTAAATTTCAATTGCCTCTTATTTCTGATACTTTCAATAGAAAAAGATCTGATTTTTTTGGGGGGTTTGTGGGTATTTGAATTTGGTTGAACTACTTTGATCGATTAGGTTTGATTATTATTTTTTAATTTGGTTTGGCCCTATTTCAATTCCTAGATAAAGATATATTAATAATATTAGCAACACTTAAATAAACTTATGTTTCTCGAACTCTTCAAAAATATCAATCGATATTATATTGGATAGTACTCCAAGTGCAAGGTTAATACTCGCAATATATCCTAGTGCTACCGAATTTCAACATCTCCAATATGTATTTCCTGTAATTTCTTAGTTGCACCGCTCCTTTAAGCTTGAAAAATGTTAACAACAGTGCTCTATTGTTGAGTCTGCACAAAAAAATGGGCAAGTTCACACTTTGTTGTATAATCAAATTTTTATATATTGTATTTTCAATGTACTCCTGTTAGTTTTTCTGTTGCTGTCTTCTGGTGATAGTCCATAGTTGATTTCGAACACTCCCTAAACAACAAAAATAGAAAAATAAGTAACAAAATAAGAAGAGTAAGGTTGAGTTGGAAGATTCCTCAAAATGGAGAGTTTTTAGACTCTCAAAAGTTGATCTTTTGAGTAACTTGTATGCACTTCGCACGTCTTTCTCCATTGCTGGACACCGTAGAGTGTAGTTTGAGTTGTATAGATTGTTGCGGCATGCTAAAAATTTGAGCATTTCTTATTCCATATAGATTGCTGACTATGAAGGATGGTGAAAACTTAAGCATTTCATATTCCACAAAGAAAGCTCGTCCTACATAAAAGATATCAGCTTAAGTTGTCTAAAACCAAGAGCAAAAGTTAGGAAATACTACGTAGATCAGTAATACATTTGTTAAGTGCAAAAATAAGTATAGTGCATTTAGAACCCATAACGTCTAAATTATGAGTCTGATCCATCACTGACAGCTACTAACATTTTTACCACATTGAGCAGTCTTAAGATATATTCACATAAAAACATATGCAGTTGGAACTGATATACTAAATTGCAGTCATGTGTTGAGCATCATTCTTTCTTAATATGAAATATGAATGTCCTTAGTAATATGCTAAATGTAGAGCAAAATATACTATTTGCCACTATTATGAGAACATAAATCTATCATTTCAAGAATCTCCTTCCCTTGTAAAGGCTTTATCCGAAATCAACACCAAATCCTTCCTCCACCAGTGGAACAAAAACTTCCTCATATATATTTTCTTGCTAATAGCATTGAAAACAAACCAACGGGATTGCACTTCTTTCTAACAATACCTTATATCTCTAAGAATCGGTCTGTCAAATTAATGGTCAAGAAAGTCTCTTTCCTAAGCTCAAACTTGTGATGCACCAGGTGATCAGAATGACTAATTTCCATACTTTGAACAAATCTATTAACTTAGCAAAGAGAATAATTATACCTCAATTAGCTAGTCTATTAGGATAGATTGCATTCTCTAGTTGATTTCAATTTGTTTATGGACGTGCTTCTCCAAACTATATGGCACAACAAGTTGATATCAATGAGAAAATGCAATCTATCCTAATAGAATGGCTAATTGAGGTATAGTAATTGTTCCCTCTGCTAAGTTAATAGATTTGTTCAGAATATGAAAATTAATACTTGCTCATTCTGATCACCTGGTGCATCACAAGTTTGAGCTCAGGGAAGAGACTTTCCTGACCATTAGTTTGACAAGCCGATTCTTGGAGAAATAAGGTATTCTTAGAAAGAAGCTCAATCTTGTTGGTTTGGTTTCAATGCTATTAGCAGGAAAGTATATATGGGGAAGTTTATGTTCCACTAGTGGAGGAAGGATTTGATGTTGATTTTGGATAAAGCCTTTACAAGGAAAGGAGATTTTCGAAATGATAGATATATGTTCTCACAATAGTTTCAAATCGTATATTTTGCTCTACATTTAGCATATAACTAAAGACACTCTTATTCCATATCAAGAAAGAAAGAATGGTGCTCAACACATGACTGCAGTTTAGTATATCAGTTCTAACTGCATATGTTTTTATGAAATTATATCTTAAGGCTTCTCAATGCGATAAAAATATTAGTAGCTGTCTATGATGGATAGACTCATAATTTAGATGTTGTGGATTGGGTATGCACTATACTTATTTTTGCACTTAACAAATGTATTACTGATCTACGTAGTTTTGCTAACTTTTACTCTTGGTTATAGACATATTGAACTGCTATCTTTTATGTTGGACGAGCTTTCTTTGTGGAATATGAAATGCTCAAGTTTTCACCATTCTTCATAGCCAGCATTCTATACGAAATATGAAATGCTCAAATACCATACCATAACAATCTATACAACTCAAAGTATACTCTACGTTGTCCAGCAATTGAGCAAGATGTGTGAGGTGCATACAAGTTACTCAAAAGATAAATTTTTGTGAGTCTAAAAACTCTTCATTTTGAGGAATCTTCCAACTCAACCTTTCTCTTCTTATTTTGTTACTTATTTTTCTATCTTTATTTTTTAGGGAGAGTTCAAAATCAATTATAGACCATCACCAGAAGGCAGCAACAAAAAAACTAATGTGGGTCCATAGAAAATACAACATATCAAAATTTGGTTATGCAACAAAGTGTGCACTTGCCCATTTTTTGGCGCAAACTCACAATAGAGGAAAGTTGTTAGCATTTTTCAAGCTTAAAGGAGAGGTGCAACTAAGAAATTACAGTAAATACCTATTGAAGATGTTGAAATTTTGTAGTACTAGGACATACTGCAAGTATTAACCTTGCACTTGGAGTAGTATCCTGTCACAACCCGAGCCTACACCCTAGACGTGGCCGGCACTCAAGAATCATTGCTGGTCCCCAAGCGAACCCTCATCCTGGCTGACTACAAGAATAATACTAACTCATGCAACAAAGGCTTAAAACAAAATTAAATCTATTAAACTCAATTACTCAACTCATAAAGTTTGAAGAAAATACTCAATAGCAATACTTATAGTTTGAAAAACAACACAAAAGAAAGTAAATACTGAGAAACACCTCGACTCTGTCTATCTATGAAGTCTTTACCATTAAGAAAGGATGTCGGGACAAGACCTACGACATTTCAAAACTACTAACTAGAAAGTATATGTGAAGTCCTACGGAATACAATGAGGCTCACCAAAAGCTAGCTGGAGTGTAGAGTGATCTCAACGAAGCGCATGTTGATGATCATGAACACATGTATATGTATCATAAAAAGATGCAAGTCGAATGAAATCAGTACATTTGAATGTACGAGTATGTAATATAGACGAAGCAAAATAATTGAACGAAAGGACTACAATAGATAAAAACTATAATCAAGTTGAATGTAAAGAAATAAAGGTTTAAATCAATTAAAGCTTTACAAAATACTTACTCATATCAGAACTCAACATAATAGTGATATATAAAAATATACTTTAACTCTACTGGGAGATTCTCTAACCGGCAACCATCACTATGAGCTACGTGATGATACAACGTCTTATCCACACTGCCAGCACTGTCATATATCATGCCGAGATATAGAACCTCTCAACTAAGTGTATCCACTAAGCAATAACGATTCATCAAAGAAGTATAATCATGTGCCCATGTTAGCAAGACATGGTTTATGGGGCTGTGAGTTGTCTGAACTCTCAAATAAGTTCCCTTATACTCTTGCTTAAATCTGTGTTAAGCTCTTTCTGAAACTCCTCTTTACTTTCTCAAAACTCAATTTAAAAAACTATGTTTTGTTTAAAATATTCTCAATAAGAACTCAATGAATACTCAGAAAATAGGGTTCATGCTAAAAAATAGACATGAACAGGAGGATTTAAAAAAGGGATAATGTTGTTTTATACTAATATAGTTTCGGGTTGGTAATTAGAGTTAGAAGCTTCACAACTTCCTCCACTCACCTCCATGGGCGAATATAGTCTACTAGACTAGCCAAGAAAGAGTGATGTGGAATATATTCTAGGTCATTTGGAAGGGCATCGTATAGTTTTGGGGTGCAACGTTGTGGTTGTTCCCTCTCCTTTAAGTCGATTAACTTCGTGCCTATCCTTACCGAGAAAAATGAGTTTGAGTGCATCTACCATTCATATCTATTTTGATTTTTCCGAACCATATTTTGATCTGCCTCTTCTTCGATCAAGGATCCCCAACAAATCCTTGACTCCTCGAATACAATGGAATTTCACACTTGGCGAATCTTTCACTCTAGCTCCTCTAATCAACTCAAGAATGTCAATGAAAGATATAGCAACTCAATAATAAGGAAATGTAATTCAATAATTAGTAACTCAAGAACTCAAAACAAAATATCAACTCATATCAAGAATACTAAAATATAAGGGTAGAACCCTAGATTACTCTTTTACTTATTTGAAAGTAGATGTAGGGCGTGAGGACGAACTATTCTAATACTATGATAACCTTACATACCTGAAAGAATAAAGCTCTTGAAAAGGTTTGAAGAAAAACTTGATTGGAAAACTTGAAACCCTAGCTTTTGTCTCTCTTGCGGTTTTCATGGAGATGAAGGGTGGAGAAGAACCTTGGATTGAAAACGTTAGGATTCTTAAAGAGAATCTTTAACTTGGAACCTTTAGATCTTGAGAAATTGGAGAAATCCCTTTCTTGGAGTTCTTGATCTTTGGAATATGGATAATTAGGGATTTTGAGAGTTATTATACACATAATGATATTATTAGTTGTAATATGGACTTAGGGGAGTTGTTTTAGCGTAAAAGGTCAATAATACCCTTCTATGAACATAAGAAAATCATAAAAATCAAAGAAAATGACCTTTTAATGAATTCTGTCAGCCAAATTGGTGATCTAGAGGTCTCCTCGCCAAAAATACTCAACGGATCTCCCAAATGGATAGAAGCTTAAGGGTTTTGGTACAATTCGGTGATTCTCCAACCCATTCGGCAGATCGCCGATTTAGCAAGTGAGTTCGCCCAATTTTCTATCCCAGGGATGTTCTAGTAAAACAACCATAACTTTTTACTCCGAACTCATAATAAGGAAAACTCAGTAGCATCGGAGAAGACTCATAGGCCTTTTATTTGATAGGTCATAAGTCACCTAATTAATTATATATGTTTCGAGATATAAGTGTTTGAAATTGACCTTTACATGGAACTCATGCGAGAACTTAGCCAATAGTAATGCTTTGAACTTGACTTGGTGTTTGAGGTCTCTTATTACCCTATATCACTTTAGATACTCTTGCTACACTTGGTAAAGGAATTTTTAACACATGACCAAGTAAAAAAATAACCCGGTTCAAGCTCATATACTAATGACAAACGATTCAAATTTTAAGACTAGAGTTGCGAGGCGCTACAAAATAATTTGGGTGTGTTACACAATCTCTCCCTGGGATCATTTGTCCTTGAATGACGGTGAAACTCAGCATGGAAAGGAATGGAGTTACTCTTACTATCTTTCTAACTTCTGAACTTGCCTCTTAATATAGGCAGAACTGATTCATACTAAGAGTTTTGAAACTAGACTAGAGTATGCTTGACACGAATGCTCATATAAGATTACAAGATTATAGGTTATGACATAAACTTTCTAAGTATCACAATAGGAGAATCAACTCTCTCCCATCTATCATTGCACAACTGCTATCAACAATATGACTCTCAAAACTAAAAAAACAAGATCACTGAAAGATCTTAGAGCAAAAAATCATCAACACGATTCACTCAAGAAATCAGAAATAAGAATATGCATGAAATAACATTATGTTTCTAGCCATTAAGAGTAAATCACGAATTTTTGAGACTGAGCATACTGTGAGACATGAATGCTTATTTGAATAGGTTTATATCATGAAGCTGATATCTATAAATTTATGGAGTAAGATTGAGATAAATGGGCTGAAGTCTTTCCCCCTCATTCTGGGAACTGAACATAGATGTGGATTTGTCTGAAGTGTATGAGCATAAGTTATGGACATAAGGCAGATATTAGGGACATCAACCAGATGTTATAAATTAAAAATAAAGATAATATTTTCCAATCTAGGAAGAAGATATAAGAAAATAGGTGACAATCTAAATTTTAATGTTAGAAAAAGAAACGATAAAACTAGAAGATAGCTTAACTGCTATGATAAGAATAACAAAAGAAAATGAAGAAATAGATAGAAAAACGGAAATTGAAAAAATAAAACAACAAGCAAAAAAGGAAGTACAACAATTAGAAGAAGTAAAAAATACTAAAATAATAGAACTAGAAAAAGAGTTGGCAATATTAAAAGAAATGTATGAACTTAAACAAAAGAAAAAGAACAAAAATAAAATTAGCAAACGAGATAATAAAATTTAAAGAAAATTGCAATTAGAAGATGAATTAGAAGAAAAGAAGAAAATAGCCAAGATAATCTACCCGAAATAAGAATTGATGAAATAAACGACGATGATCTAGAACAACGTTCGGAAACAAGCGAAACATATTCTGAACTTTTAGCAAACATAGATGATACAAAGAATTTAGAAGTAAATACAGGAGACGTAGACATGGATGAAAAACCTAGCACATCAGGAGTAAAAAACCCAAAAATTTAATCCAAAAATATTATAATGAAAACTACGAACAATATGATAGAGAAAAAAACTACATGGGATAAAAGATTAAATAAAAAATAGGACGCCTAAGCCAATAACTGGACAACATGATTTTTTAGATTTAGACTGTGTAGCAGATATAAATAAAACAATCCAACTATGGATAGGATATATATCAAAAACAATTAATAGGTAACAAAATAGGAATGACGGAAACACCAGGATATATAGAAAGAACACTTATAGGAACAGTAAAATTATGGTTACAAAATTTATCAGATGAAAGTTTTAAAAACTTTTAAAGAAGTAATAAAAAAATCTAATGGCGAATTAGCTACTACAACTATGGAAATATTATATAAATACGAAGTAGCTATAAGAAATGAATTTAGTAGTATGACAACAGAGATAGAAGAACAAAATAAAGAAAAATTCATAAATCGGAATCTAATGACAAAATTAGCAATATGTAATATGTGTTACATAGACGAATATACATGTGCATTTAGAGAATACTATTATAAAGGAACATATAGCACAAAAGAAAGTAAAGAAATTAGAAGATTATGCGTGCTTAACAATCTCTATTTTTCTTTACTATCTTTTTATTTATATGTTGATCAAGTTTATCTACATATCATTCTTTTGTATTTTTGTTACTCATTATTTTCTCTTTTGGGGGAAAGCAATGATAATGTGAATTTTCTCAAAAATACAAAATTGAACTTTAAAAATATTTTATAATCATTGTATGATATTGTTCTAAATATTCGCTCTTTTCTCATACTTTCATATTATTTGGTTTATAAAAGTGGTCTTCTTTGCTTTTGGAAAGCTAATGAGGAGTTGTCTACATTTTTTGAGATGCTAAGAGGTTTATTTCATCAAGTTCCTATAGTCAAACTTAAAGATTTTTAAAATATTTGTTTTCTTTATTTTGTAGTAATAATCGAAACTTTATATTTTACAATTAATTTTAATAATTTTTTTGGACACCCCCTTTTCTAATTTTTTAGTTATGATTTTTTTTCCCTTTTGTATTTTTAATAAAAGTTTTGTTTATTTATTTTTTTGTATATTTTAGTTTATAAGGTTCTCAAATTGTTGCAAATGAAAGGCTTTGAGCAATTGAGAATTCCATCATATGTTTGAAAAAGGTATAATTTTAAATGGAAAGAGATGAAGTATTTTTATTTAGTGTTATATTATTATTATTACTAGTATGCGTACCCGCGCGTTGCGCGGTTAGTTGATAAATATAATCATAAAAAATAATTTATTGACAATTTCAAAATTTAAATTATTATAAAATAATATTGTAAAGTTTATTTGAGAGAATATTTTTGCATCTTGATATATTATAATAGAATATTTATGTAAATAAATTAATATATCAGCGTGGTTTATAAAACTTGTTCAATTTTAATAATTTTTTACTTTCCAAGAACCTTTCATATATAAATCGCTCGATTAAAGTAATTATCATATACAATTTTTTCTTAAATTTTCACATCATTGCAGCTTATAACGAAAGCTTTACCATCAAGTTTAAATACCAAAAAAATATGTCTTGAATTAAATTTAAGTGATCATAACAATTGATGCATGTGTAAGATTACCCTATATTCACACAAAATATAGATTATAATCATAAATGTTATATTTTCATTTTTACAAAATAAAAATAATCATCATATATTCGCTAAATAAAGACGAAAAAGTGATATTCACTTTTAATATTATTTTAAAATAATCATAATTATTTATTTTGTAATTTTTTATTTAGCTTAAGAAAATACTGATAAAATAAAATATTATTAACACACTTTTTTTTTTATTGATTATAAGATTATGTAGTAGTGGATGAGTAATGAAGAGTTATGAAAATATTTTATCTGAAACTGTTTTTTTCTCTTTCCATTAACATATTCATTTAGATAGAATATATAAAGGGACTTTTAAAATTAAAAAATAATTAAAATTGGATCAACTTTAAATAATTAGTTTTAAAATAAAAAAAAAGTGGAGAGAAAATAAAATTTGTTTTGA
Organism: Solanum tuberosum; assembly: GCF_000226075.1. NCBI lineage: Eukaryota > Viridiplantae > Streptophyta > Magnoliopsida > Solanales > Solanaceae > Solanum > Solanum tuberosum. Next base: position 352,070 of record NW_006239360.1, read on the forward strand.
TGTCCTTCATTAGTATTTTTTTTTTGTTACATTTTTACAATAAAAGAAATTACTTATCATTTTCAAAAAAAAATTCAAATTTTAAATAGTTAGATTAAAATTTAGTTTTGTAATCTCTAAAATACTTTATTATATACTTTCCAATAAAATCATTATAAGCAGAAATATTGTATAAATGTTAATAAACAACATATATTTACTAAATAAAGACAAAAAATTGATATTAACGGTTAAAAAACATTTCAAATTGACGTATTTATTTATTTTGTGTTTTGTTTATTTAGTTTACGACAACTATTGATCATATAAAAAGTTATCAAAATAGTTTTTCATTGATTATAAGATAGTATAACAGTGGATGTGTAATGGAGAGTTATGAAACTGTTTTATCCACTAACATATTCATTTATATAAAATTTTCATTTTTACAAAACTAAAATAATCATAAACAAATATATATTTACTACATAAACACGAAAATTGATATTTCCGAATTTTTAAGAGGATAAAACTACTTTTCAGTGGAATAAAAATTAAACCCTTAACTTCAGAAAAGTGGGAGAACATGAACTGCTGAATAGTTACTTAAAATTGTTGCATCGTGATTCTATTTATATTTTTTAAAGATAAGATTAACATTTATATATTAATTATTCAAATTGAGAAATTTATAGAAATATTTATCAAAGATAAATAAATGAGTTTTAGGAGTAATTTTATATGAAGAGTTATAATACGGATATATTACCGTAAGAGTGAACTTTAAAAAACTAAAGTAACATGTTTTCTTAATTAAAATAATGATTTAATATCATGTTAAATTTAAAATTTATATTTTTTGAAACTGATTTTAAATTTCTATCTCGTTTTCTAAATTGTAATTTATTATAATTAATATAATTGCATTACGAATAATTAATAATTAATGATTGATACTAAAGATTAATTATGCCTTTGACATATGACGCTTTTACCTCTCTTATTATAGATATAAAATATATAGATTTTTATTTTCAGATTTTAAATTAATTTCAATAATTCATAATTCTCCTTTTTTTGTGTGTACATATACATAGACATATATTTTAATTAAGTGAAAGTAAAAAATAGTTTTTTTCTAAAAGAAGTAACCAAATTTTGAGGGAAAAACTGACATATTGTTGAGATGGTTCGTTTTTACAAAATTAAATTCTAAATAAATTAAAAAGAAACAATATTTGAGGTATATACGTTATTTAGAAGTTATTTAAAAAAAAATATTCATAAGTTTTATTTCTTTCATATCCTATGAATTTTCAATCAACAAAATATAACTAAAGATAAATAATAATTTTGTCATTTCATGACCAACAAAAATATTCATCGTATTTCTCTCTACACAATCTAGCTATTTTACAATAAACTCTTTCACTAATGAAGGAGTAATGTGTCTTACTTTGATATTAAAAAATAAAATGTCATCAATCACACTTTAAAAGAATTACAAACACAACTACTTTTATTTATTTTAAATTATGTATGATATAATAAATAGAAAAAAATAAGGCCAAACACGATTTATTTTTTTAAAAAAACAAATATGTATTCCTAAATTTTAGGCGTACAAATATTGTAAAAAAAAAGAAGATAAATATGAATTGAAGAAGACTCCATCGTGCATGAACCAGTTATTTTTGCCACATAAGTTTATATTTTGTTTTCCTTTTTTATTTTATCCTTTTTATTATTATTAAAAATTAAAAATATCCTTCTCCTATAAAATATTTTTAGATTAAAATATTTTTTAATTTTATTTCAGATTTTAAATAAAAATATTCCATCGTGTATGGGGAATAGTTATTTTAGCCAAGAATTTAAAAATAGTTAGTTAATATTTTTTTTTAAGTTTTGTGATTTTATATTCTTTTTTTTTATAATTAAAAAGTATCCCTATATACCTTTAAATTTTTCGTTTAAAATAAATTGTGTTTAAAATTTATTTTGTTAATTAAATATAAATTATGTTTAAAAAGACTATCATGCATGGAGTAGTTATTTTAGCTACATATTTATAATTAGTTAATTAATATCCTATTGTTTGTTTTCTAATTTTATCTGCTTCTTTTTTTATATAGAATCAAAAAGTATTCTTATCCCTTTAAATAGATCTTCAAATCTTAAATATTTTTTATTTTAAATTTCAAATTTTAAATTAATATTTTCAAATATTTATAGTTAGTCTCAAATAAAAAAAAGACTTATCTTCTTTTTTTTTAAATATTACCTTTGAAATATTTTTAATATTTTAAAATTAAAATAATTTATGTATTATTTACGAAGATCTTACTTTATTAGAACTCTTTAGTGATATTCACACAATATTGAGCAATAACTATCATTTTGTTACACGACCTGATAAATGGAGTGATTATATAAATATTGATACAACCAAATATCATATTAGGTTCATTGTCATAAATATAAATTACCTTTAAAATATTTTAAATTTTAAGTTTTAAATTATTTTTATTAAATAAATATACGTTATTTTTTAAAAGACTCCATCTCACATGGAGTACTTATTTTAGCCACATATTTATAATTAGTTAGTTAATATTTCATTGCTCATTTTCTAATTTTTATCTTCTTCTTCTTTTTTGTTTAAAATATAAAAATATTCTTATTTTTTAAATAGATTTTTAGATTTAAAATAATTTTAATTTTAAATTTTAGATTTTACATTAATACTAATAATTCAATAAATTTATGATTCAATTTTTATGGTAAGTCTTAGATGAAAAAAAAGAACTTACATGTGGATTGAATATTTTACTGTTCCTTTTCTGATTTTTATCTTCTTCTTCTTCTTTTTTGATTAAATTTAAAAATATTCTTATTTTTTAAATAGATTTTCAGATTTAAAATAATTTTAATTTTAAATTAATACTATTAATTCAATAGAATAATAATTCAATTTTTATGGTAAATCTTAGATGAAAAAAAAGGACTTACCTGTGGATTGAAAAAAACAGTCCGTAGATTGACAAAAAAAAAGGAAGGTACCTTCTTGTGGATTGATTTTAATATTCATAAAATAATAAAAATAAAATATAATAATGATTCAATTACATATTTTCCTAATACAAAAGAAAATTCATAAGCCATAGATTATGTTTAAATTAGTTATTCTATTGCAAATTGCATTGCTAATGACATAAATCAGACCTGCAAACAAAAATAAATGACAGATTTTTCTTCCTTTTGTCAATCAACTGCAATAAATGAGAAAAAAACGGATAAAACATGCAACACTATTTTACAATCTATATTTATCATTTTGATAAATTTTTATCCTCTATGTCAAAAGATTAAAATAAAATAAAGTTGTAATTCTTGTTCTTATTTAAATAGTATTTATTTACAAATCAAATTCAAATAATGTTATAATCTAAATACTTCTAATATTTAAATTAGACCGTTGAGGCTCACATTTACTTGAAGTCTGCTGCTTTAATTTCAAGAACAATAATAACAAAAATAGTAAAAAAATATGTAAAGGTTTAACTCTCAAAAGAAGAGAATATACTACCTTCCTCTGTAAATAAACCATGAAGTTTGAGGGTGACACATGTATGTTGTTGCTCCGCAAACAATCACAATACAACAGTTAGCCAGTTACTTGTTCAACACGATAATAACAAATAGATGAAGCGTTTTACCAATAATACTAATTTAAATGAGCAGTTGAAATTAGAAATAACAAATGAGTAAAGTTAGATTTTGCTCACAATTGTTGAAAAGAATGATCATAGAGAGTGATTAATATGAACTACTACGAAAGTTAACAAAAGAAATCACTTATAAGTGATTCAGCCAATCAAATCAATCTGAAAAATTGGGACAACGAAGTTAAAAATATAATAATCAACAACATCTAATTCCAAAAAAAAAAAAAATTCCAAATCAGTCCACATTATGTCCAAAATTAACGATTAACATATACAAACAATTGAAATATCATAAATATAAAAAAATAGTTACCTGATTCGACTTGGAGAAGGAAGAAATAAAATCTCGTTATTGAGGAAAGTGATACAGACTGGTAATTGGATCAGAAAGTTTCTACAATCTATTTTGTGAACTATTTCTCTAATGAAGTTTTTTATTAAAAAATAATAATCTAATATATAGAAGTGGCAAGAGAAATGAGAAGTTAGATGAACGTGGACCTTTTTTTTTAAAAAAAAAAATCTATTTATATTCATTAATTTTTAAAAACTGTCAAGTTAATTTTTGAAACCGCTTTGAATTTCTATCTTATTTTTTAAATGGTAATTTATTATTTAATATAATCAAGAATAATTAAAATTAATTAATTGATATTTTAAAAGTTAAAAAATAGAGATTAATATGTTTAGAGTTAAAATAAAAATAAGAAATTTATTATTTAATTATATATATATAAATTAATAAAAATATATGCTATTTTTCCAAAGAACGTGGGTAGTTCTCTTTTATTTTTATTTTTCTATTGTCAGTTTTTTTTCTTATTATTAATATTAATATTATTAGAAATTGTAGCAAATTAAAATGAGTGATTACTTGTGAATAGGACACGTGTTTGTTTCAAATTCCATTTGACACCTGTCATTGTCAATAGTTGGTTTAATTAATTGTTATTTTAATTATTAAAATGAGTGATTAATTGTGCATAGTATATGTGTTTGTTTCAATTTATCCATGAATGACGTAAACAGACTGCAAATATATAAATAATTGATATTTTAAAATTTAAATAATGGAGATTAATTGAGACGTGTTTGTTTCAATTTTTTCATGAATGACGTAAACAGACTGCAAAATATATAATTAATTGATATTTAAAAATTTTAAAAATGGAGATTAATTGAGATGTTGACACGTAAGCGCTATCTATATATATAGATTATTATTATTATTTGCTAATAATTTAATATATTTGTTAAATAGTCCGATCCAAAGATTTCCTAGACGCATTCAGTACCATTTGGTTTTTTTACTTTCTACAGATCAACTAAGTAATAATATTTTCATATGTGCTAAAAATGTATAATTTGAGTTATACTAACTTTATAATGTCTTATTACTATTCTTCAATGGGGTATGATTTAATAATGTAATTAAAACGAATTTATCATTGAAAATAGTTTTTTTCTTGGACGACGTTAAACGTGCTTTTGAGGCTATGACCATAGTAGGAAGGATTTACCAAAAAAACTATTTACGGTTGGTGCTTCCCATAAAAAGAAAAAGAAAGTGAAAGTATTTTAAAATAGTTCGATCATAATGAATGCATTCTTCTAAAATATCTGTTACTATAATTTCTAATCAATTTGATCGTATCTAGAGTTGTCATAGGAGCAATAAAAATGTTAAGGTGTTTCCACGGTTCCATCTACAAATTGTTGTTATTAGTTTTGATTGACGATCTTTTAAATTGTATGTTCACGCTTATGATTGTTAATACATTTACTTTCATTTTAGATTAAATGGAATAGAGTTAATTGTAAATTCAACTAATCTTTTTATTACCACGCGAAATGCAGACATATTCCATGGTTTCATTATATGCTGAGAGATATAAGTGTTTGAAGTTGACCTTTTGATGAACTCATGCGAGAACTTAGCCAATATGAATGCTTTGAACTTGGAATGGTGTTTGAGGTCCCTTATGACCCTAGATCACTTTAGATACTTTTGCTACACTTGGTAAAGAACTTTATAGCACATGACCAAGTAAAAAAATAACCCGGTTCAAGCTCATATACTTACAACGAATGATTCAAATTTTAAGAGTAGAGTTGCGAGGCGCTACAAAATAAATTGGGTCTTAGCTTAGAAATTTTCGGAGTATTACATGTCGATTGATATATTTAAAGAGTCCGAGAAATATTTTTACCTATTGCTAATATTATTAATAGATCTTTACCTAGGAATCGAAGTAGGACTAAACCAAACTAAAAAACACAAACAAAAACAAAAACAAGCCTTATCGAACAAAGTAGTACAACCAAATTCAAATACCCACAAACCACAAAAGAAATGAGACCTTTTTGTACTGGAGAGTATTAGAAATAAAAGCAATTGAAATTTAACGAAGTTTATGAGGATTTTGAAATAAAAAATAAGAACACAATAGTCAAAGAGACAAAATCATGAAATAATTATACACAAGAATTCACCAAACTTTGTGAAAAGAGATTAAATCGCAAAAAGAAAACTCACCAGAGAAAACTCAAGAACAACCTTCTCAATGAAACAACAAGGAAGAAAACCTAGCTTAAGTTTTGGAGAAAACTAAAGAAGCGCACTTAAATTTGTGAAAAAAGAAAATAAAAAATTGGGGAACTTCTATAATTTTTTGGCGGAAACAAAAAGACCGCGATATTTTGGCGGAAAACTGATTTTTATTTTATTTTAGACCACAATAGCATAAGTTATTATTAAATTAAGTACATTAGCAACAAAAAAATATTATTGCCAAATTTTTTCTAAGATAACAACAAATTAATTAAATTGTTGTTATTTATTAAAATTGGGCAACAATATGCAAAAACGTTGTTGCAATTTTATTATATTTGGAATTTATTTTATTAATTATAATAAATAATAAACTACAGTAACAATACTAAAATATTGGCAACAACAAAAATATTGTGATGAAAAATTAAAAGATAAACCAATAATTAAATCAAGTGACTATTTATTAATATAACCCAACGGTAATATAGTTATTGCTAAAAAGTTGTTGCTAATTCCATATTTTTCTTGTAGTGTGCATATGACATAGTAAGTGGTCTCAAACTCTGGTAGGATAGTGGGTCTCTTAATTAAAAATCGAGAGAAGTGTTGAAAACACTCCTAAACTTGACGAGAATTTATTAGGGGTATATTTCACTTATGTTGCAAAATCGGGGATATATTTAATATCAGTTAATCAAATAAAAGAGTATTTTTAAGGCTGTTAATAATTTAGAGATAAAACTAATAATTCGCATCAAATTTATAAGTGTTTTCAATACTTCTCTTGAAAAATAAAATAATGATAGAGAACAAATCAAACACGACGGACAAGTATACAATATTAGACGATGTTTCTTGATGCCTTCTGCAGTGACATCGACAGCCATTTTTTGTTTTACATGACTAGATATAGGACCAAAAAATAGGATAATAAATAATAAAATAAAGGTGGCTTTATATGTGTATGTATAAATTTAATAAGCCTTAATGCTATAAGAGAGAGACAGGCAATGAAATGCACGTAAACTTACCAACAAATATAGCTCTTTATAACACAATGAAACAATTGTATATGCATTTTTCAGTTATCTTTCCCCATTTCCAGTAACACTGTCTGCATTTCCTTTTGCTAAGCACCACAATTTAATCAAGTAAATTGGTTTAGTGTTCTGTGTGGTCCATGCTTTGTCAAGAGCTAACCATAACATGAAGCAACCAAATTATAGCTTTTAATAATGATAATGTTATAGATATTAATTAATAAGTGCATGTGATCTAGTGATCAACAAATATGATATATACCATGAGTTATCGAGTTAAAGTTTCAATTTTAACTAGATAAAATACTTTAATGCTTTATTTGGTGAATATATTAGTAAAAATAATGCATGTATTATTTTTGTGTATTAGTAATATCTAGTTTGGTACTTTTTTTTAATCCTATGTATAACTAATGCTTGCATTAGTTACACACTTTATTGTGTATTAAGGTGTGTATTACTAATATCATAAATTTTTAGGTATTAGTAATGCAAGAAGATTTAATGCATGCATTAGCATGGTTAAAGATCAATTACCCAAAAAAAACCATTTTATATTTTTTCCACCATGATTGTGAAAGATATTTTTATGCAATGCATGCTATTTTTAATAAATATCAAACCAAACAATGCATAAGAAATAATCTATGTATAACTAATAAAAACATTACTAATATATTTTTTTTAATATTTTTTTTATACACTCTATCAAATGATCCCTATAAATGTTGTTTATCCCTTCCGGTGCTAGTAGATACTCAAGAAATAAAGTATACGCAAGATAATCCAAATGACATAGTTTTTTTTTTTTTTTTGTTGCTATATAATAAAAGGACATCAACTAGTACATTTAGCATAGATAAAAGAATCACGTACTGTGCATAGATACTAATTAAATCATTTAATAGAATGCTGTGCTGGAGGAAGACCATTTTTTTCAGCTTTTCTTTCAACTTTTTCTCGGTAATTTAATATGCAACAGCAAAATAGTATTTTTCCTCTCTCAACTTATGTGACATTTTATTTTTTGAGAATCAAACAATTTAAGTTTAACTGAGAATTCGCTCATGTAATTTTCAAACTTTTTAAAATGAAATTTATAAAAATTAATGATCAAACATATACACTTATTTGAATTTCAAAATATTTAAAATGTATTTGCATAAATTGAGACAAAGAAAGTAATAATTAATTATATTTGTAAGAGGAATAAATGAATTGGCTATTTAACATTATTTGGTTTGCCGAAAGACATGAGTATTTTAATAGAATTTGTCGGTATGTCGGATTTGGCTCCTCTCCATTACCCTTTCCCTCCATTTCATTAAGTACACATCTAGATAAGAGACATGTGTATTATTTAATTATTAAAGGTTAAGATTATATTGCATTAACTAGTAGTATCATAACCATAATTAAGTGAATAAGTTTTGAAAAAAATCCTCTCTAAATTTAGTAAAAATAATTAATTCTTCTCAATTTTTGGTATCCATATATTTATATCATTAATTTTACTTTATATTTTTATATTAAAATATTAAAATTATTGAACATGGACTTAACAACGTTTAATTTGTTTAGCCTAACAGTAGTCTCACATATTTTGCCTTTTAAAAAAAAAAAAGAATATTTTGATTTTGGATACTTTCACATTTGTAGTTCTAACGCATTTTTTACTTCCCATTTTTATTATATGATCTCTATCATCAATGATAATTCTTTCTTTTATTTTTTAAATTTCTCAACATAATATTTCAAGAATAAATTTGCTAGCACAGTAAGCGATTAAATAATGTACAATATTAATATTTGAATATAGAAATATAAAATGAAATCAAAGGGTTCTAAGATTTATAGGAATATTTTTCTTATCAAAGTTAAGAAATTATTTTTTCAAAACTTATTCACTTGACTATGGTTATGATACTAGTTAATGTAATATAATCTTGATCTTTAATAATTAAATAGTACACATGTCTTTCATCCAGATGCGTACTTGATGAAATGGAGGGAAAGGGTAATGGAGGGAGCCAAATCCGTGTCTGTTTGCTAAATACCGTATGTTGCTTAAAAACCATGGGCGTCGATTAATAATGTCACAATTTAAAAACAATTACAATAAAATACTAACGTTTATCTTTTGTACGAGACCGAGTAAATTTATCCACAAGTTGCCTTAGAAGATGATTAGAGGTAATTATTACTCCAAATAAGTCGAACGAAAATACCTAATAATATAAATCTTATAAAATATTATATTTATTCATTCCAATTTATGTAATGTAATTTAGATATTGAATTAAATAAAAAAAATATTTTAAAATTTATGATATAAAATAAGTCATAAATATTAATGTGGTCATAAGGTCGTAAATAGTGATGCCGAATACTATTTACTGCGGCGCACGAGTTGGAAAGCAGCACAAGGCAAATACCTTTTCCGAGAAAGTGGAGTCCGCAGTAGCTGAAATCCAAAAAAGCCCAAAAGGGAAGCTTAAAAAGAGATTATCACAGGCCTAGTGTGCCTGTAGCTGCTTAGAGGGTGGCTATTTAAGACATAATTAAAAAAAATATCAAAAATTAATATTTAGTTGTTTCATAATCAACTTCAAATTTATGAGATTAAAGTTGAGAATTTAAGAATGAAGTTATACACTTTAAACATACAAGTTTAAAATTAGATTTGTCAAATCCTAATTTCAAATCTATATATTTGAAGTTATCATATTATATGTGTAGTTTATATGTTTGAAATTATGATTTTTAGTCCACAATTTCAAACTTATAAATATGAACTCTGAAATTTGAATTGAATATTTAAAGTTGACATTAGTCCATATCTAAAATTAGCAAACTCCAGCCTAGTAGAAGAATTGAATTGTAATAGTGTATTTGGTAGTTAGTTATAGATATCCATTAATTTAAATTTTGAATTATGAAGATTCGGTATACAGTTTGTATCGTATAAGACTCTTCTAGGTATAGAGTTTGTTCTTGTAGGAGTTAACCACATTGATTGTTTCTGTATTTTGCATCTATAAAAGCGCACCTTGCTCTTTCATTATTTGAATAAGATCGATACTCTATAATTTACCACATTCATCATGATATCAGAGCATTAGTAAACAATAACAAAATAATGATAGAGAAACAATAATCAAGCAGCCAATTCCCCATACACGCTGCAACCAACTGATAATCCTAGAGTGTCTCTGGACACAGGTTTGCTCACGCAAGATAACTATTTGACATGACGGAGGTCCATAAGGAATACCTTGTTGGTTAAGTAAAAGTTAGGTTTTGTTGATGGTAGTCTTCCACGACCTACAACAAGCTCTACAAACAAAGTTACCTGGATGAAGGAAAATTCATGATAATAGCTTGAATTTTTAACTCTCTTCATCCCTCTCTTCACAGTAGTGTAGCCTTTTTTTTTTTTTTTGATACAATAGGTGAACTTTGAAAAAAATTAAAGGAGATATTATCACAAGGGAATGCTCCCCCGAGTTCACCAGTTAAAGCTAGAGATCGTGAATACACAACAATATGATTAAACAATGAGTGTTTACTACATCAAATTGAAGGGATTGTGGGATGAGTAGGGATCGTGTTATCAATTACCAAATTACAGTTGTGGTGCCATTGAGGATTATGCAACAAAAAGGGAAAAAGAGAAGGTTAATCAATTTCTTATAGGATTGAATGACAAATTTAATGTTATTCGATCTCAGATCTAATTAAATACTGAATCATTACCAACTCTAGCTCGTGTGTATGGATTAGTTTTGTAACACCCCATATCCGAAAACAGACTAACCAGTAGATTTCCAGAAGTTGCTGGTGCCCCCGACAGGCACCACCCAGGGACCGTAGGGTGACCTGCAGCCCTCCCCAGAAGCAGTCCAGAAATCCAGCTAAGGGTCCACCCACACCGTGACCTACGTACGAACCGTAGGTCAAGCCATGGTCCTTGGTCCAGGGCTGTGGGTCATCCCCCAACTTTCAGTCCTAGAACCTTCCAGAAAATTCAACCAAGGATCAACCTATGCCAGGACCTACGGACCATAGGTCAGAACACGGTCCGTGGTCCATGACCGTAGGTCGGACCCCAGATTTCAACCCCCAGAACCTTTTTGACGGTTGACCAGCACGGACCTTGGGTCAGTCCACGGACTGTCGGTCAGTTCCGTCAGTGGCCTCAACAACTTTTAAGTCATGGGTCATATGGTATTTTTCATATGTGTTGGACCCCTAAACCATGTCGTTTAAACCCTAAACTACGTAGTTTTGATCAGTTTTAGCCTAATAAACTAATTAGAACCTAACCTAATCAAGAATTCATCAATCTTAGAGCAAATTAGAGAGAGAAGTCAACCAAGCCCTTCAAGAACGCAACAAGATTTCATCAGTTTCAATCCCAAAATCAAAATATTTCTCTGTGGAATTCGTCACCAGGTATGTTGGATTTCACTAGTGGGTTCCTTTCACCTATTAGGTCCCTAGTTTTTAGTTAGAATTTTGATTCTATTAATATTATCTAGACCTAGGGTTTCTTGAATGTTAAAAATTGTTGGGTTTTAGCTGCTAGAATGATCCAAATGAGATTATCATGTTGTTGCTTAGTTTCTTGCACGATACTTAGAACCCTAGCTATGTAGTTCTTTTAGTTCATGAATTACACATGCTAGGTCAGTTATTTCATATATACATGCTTTAGTTTATGAATGTCACATTATTAGTTATAATTGTTGCATTCTTAGAGTTTGCATGTCAGTAATTGAGTTATCCAATACTACACATTTCAGTCATAATATGGCTTATATACATTCTAATTAACAGTAGCTTAATACCGAGTGGACTAGGGTTAGTCACCCTCAAGTCCCAGCACTACGTGCCCAATAGGTTTATAAGTCCCCTATGTGGGCATTACATTTTAGTGATCACGCAAGTCATGCCTCAATACCTCTGGCAGGGTATATTGGGTCCTCTCGATGGGGCGTATACATCGGACTCCATATTTAGCTCATGTGGTTTTACGTCGATTATCAGTTACAGTCAGATTTCAGTCTCAGCATGTTATAAACTTGGTCATTGCATTCAGTTATGTCATGTTTAGTAATCTCAGTATAGTATCATGCTTATCTCTTATCATTGCTCAGATATATACTTGTTCAGTTATGTTTTTATTCAGCTTTATTCTATCCTGCATGCTCAGTACCTTTCAAGTACTTACACATACTCTGCGCTACATCTTTTCATGATGTAGGTTCTAGTCCTCAGCTTCCAGATCACACATAGATAGGTTCCCGATCTTCAACTCAGCATTATCCGTGGTGAGTCCTCATTTTCCGAGCACGACAAACATGTTTCTTTCTTATTTTTAGTCTTTAGTTTCAGTTTTGCTAGATTTAGCTAGGGCATGTCCCAACACTTCTAGTCAGTTAGAGGCTTATTTCAGATATAGTTAGTTTCAGCTTTAGTACTTGAGTTTGACTTTTCAGTTGTTGTTAAACTCTTAGTTTTCATATATTTAGATAATTATGGGTATTCCTTATCATTTCATTTCAGTTTATCTTATGATTTAGCTTCCGCACAGTCTTTTCTTACTTTAGTTTATTTAGTATGCTTATGATATGCCAACAGGGTTAGCTTGGGGTCACTCATGATCCTAGGTCCCGTGTCCGCGTCCTGGGGGTAGCTTCAGGGCATGAGAAACTTGGTATTAGTGCATTAGGCTTAAGAGTCCTATGATGTCTGAAAAGCCACACTAAGTAGAGTCATTTTCATGGGTGTGAAGTGCACCACATCTAATGAGAGGGAGGCTACGAAGTGTTTTAGGAAAACTTCATTTTCTTGTTACTCTTATCATGTGTAAGGTATGATCTGATTCCTCGTTTCTAACTCGACGTTATGCACTTTTAGATCATGCCTCCTCGTAGAGCTTACAGAAGGAATGTGAATTCCCACAATGCTAACGCAACTCATCCAGTCCTAGATCAGGAAGTTTCGAATGTTGAGTTTCAAAACGCCATTCAACTTTTGGCTTAGAGTGTGACTAACCAGAACAACCAGCAGGTTTTAGTTCCTGCAAAGGCTAGTGGTTGATCAGTGGCAGCTAGGGTCCGTGATTTTGTTAGGATGAATTCGCATGAGTTTTTAGGGTCGTAGATTGGTGAGGATCCCTAAAACTTCATAGATGAGGTCAAAAAGTTCTTTGGAGTGATGCAGGTAACTGTGAATGATAGGGTTGAATTGGCATCTTACTAGCTTAAGGATGTGGGTCACATTTGGTTCACTCAGTTGAAGGAAAACAGGGGTACGGATGCAGTTCCTATTACTTGGGAGTGTTTTAGTGAAGCTTTTTTGGACAGATTCTTCCCAAGAGAGTTGAAAGATGCAAGAGCTCAGGAATTCATGAATTTGAGGAAAGGTTTGTGGAAGGATTTTCATCCATAGCTTCTCCATTGACTAAGTTGACCCAGAAAAAGGTTAAGTTTCAGTGGTAAGATGATTGTGAGAAGAGCTTCGCAGAACTAAAAACTAGGTTGACAACAACTTCTGTTTTGACTCTACCAGAGAGTTCAAATGGTTATGTTATCTATGGTGATGCATCCAGAGTCGACCTAGGTTGTGTGTTGATGCAGCGAGGTAAGGTTATAGCTTATGCTTCTAGACAGCTTAAGGTGCATGAGAAGAACTATCCAACTCATGACGTCAAGCTTGCAGTATTGGTGTTTGCACTTAAGATTTGGAGACATTACTTGTATGGTGTTCACGTAGATGTGTTCACATACCATAAGAGCCTTCAGTATGTGTTCAACTAGAAAGAGTTGAATCTTCGCCATAGGAGATGGCTCGAGTTCCTTAAAGATTATGATATGAATGTGCTTTACCATCCTAGTAAGGCCAATGTAGTAGCTGATTCTCTTAGCAGACTATCTATTGGTAGTGTAGCACATATTGAGGAAGAAAGAAAGGAACTAGCGAAAGATGTTCACAGGCTTGCTCGCTTGGGAGTTTGCCTTATGAGCGTATCAGATGGTGGTGTAACAATTCAGAATGGGTCAGAATCTTCATTGGCAGCGGAGGTTAAGGAAAAGCAAGACGGTGATCCAATATTGCTTCAACTAATGGTGCATTTCATCAGCAGAGAGTTGAGGTTTTCTCCCAAGGGGGAGATGGTGTGCTTCACTATTAGGGTCGATTATGTGTTCCTAAGGTGAGTGAGTTGAGATAATAGATTTTTGCAGAAGCCCATAACTCGAGATATTCTATTCATCCAGGCGCCATTAAGATATACCGTGATCTACGGGAAGTCTTTTGGTGGAATGGTATGAAAAGTGATATAGCATATTTTGTGGCTAAGTACCCTAATTGCCAGCAAGTAAAGGTAGAACATCAGAAACCAGGAGGTATGACTCAAGAGATCAACATTCCTACATGGAAGTGGGAAGTGATCAACATGGACTTTATTACAGGTTTAACCTCGTACTCGCAAACAACATGACTCCATTTGGGTGATAGTTGACAGAGTTACTAAGTTTGCGCACTTTTTGGCTGTTAAGACTACATATTTGGTGGAGGACTACACCAAGCTTTATATTAATAAAATAGTTAGGTTACATGGGGTTCCTTTGTCTATCATCTTAGATAGAGGTCCTCAGTTTACCTCTCATCTCTAGAAGTCATTTCAGAAAGGTCTTGGTACTCAGGTTAATCTTAGCACAATATTTCATCCACAGATGGATGGTTAGGTAGAGCGTAGCATTCAGACCTTAAAGGACATGTTGAGAGCTTGCGTGATCAACTTCAACGATAGTTGGGATGATCACCTTCCTCTTATAAAGTTCGCCTACAATAATAGCTACCATTCCATAATTCAGATAGCCCCTTATGAGGCATTATATGGGCGTAGATGTGGATCTCCAGTTGGTTGGTTAGAAGTAGGTGAAACAGCTTTGATAGGGCCAGATTTGGTTCATGATGCTATGGAAAAAGTACAGCTTATTAAAGATAGACTTAAGATAGCCCAGAGTCGCCAAAAATCCTATGCAGATGTAAGGAGAAAGGACTTAGAGTTCCAAATTGATGATTGGGTTTTCGTGAAAGTGTCACCTATGAAATGGGTGATGAAATTTGGCAATAAAGGGAAGCTCAGTCCTAGATATGTAGGACCTTACAAGATCTTGAAAAGGATTGGTAAAGTGGCTTATGAGTTAGAGTTGCCAGCAGAACTAGCAGCAGTGAATACGGTTTTTCACATTTCGTTGTTGAAGAAGTGTGTGGGTGATCCATCATCCATAGTACCATTAGAAAGTGTCTATGAAGGATAGTCTCACTTATGAGGATGTGCCAGTTGAGATTCTTGATCGTCAGGTTCGAGGTTGAGAAACAAAGAAGTTGCTTCTGTGAAGGTTTTGGGGAGTAGTCAGTCCGTAGAGGGAGCTACTTGGGAAGCAGAAGCAGCCATGAAGGCCAAGTATCCTTACCACTTTCCTTCTGATCCCATTCCAACATGAGGTAATATTTCCTCTGTAGTTTTTAGTCATTCATGCGTAGATTCAGTCTTAGTATCTTGTTCCTTCAATTGTTCTTGCATTTTCAGCATAATTGCATGTTCTTGGAACTCAGTTCAGTCAGATATCAGTTTTAGTACTTAGTGATAGGGATTGGAGCTCCTTCCCTCCATACCCAACTAGTTTAGACTTTATTCCAGGAAGAATGATCCCAAGGGCGAGATAATGTAACACCCCGTATCCAAAAACAGACTAACCAACAAATTTCCAGAAGTTGCAGGTGCCACCGACGGGCACCACTGACGGACCGTAGGGTGACCCACAGTCTGTTCTGCTGGTCCATGGATGGCCACCTGTAGCCCTCCCCAGAAGTAGTCCAGAAATCCAGCTAAGGGTCCACCCACACCTGGACCTACGGACCAATGTTAGGCCACGTTCTGTGGCCACGGTCCGTGGGTCAGCCCCTAGCTTTCAGTCCCAGAACCTCCCAGAAAATTCAGCCAAGGATCAACATATGCCAGGACCTATGGACTGTAGGTCAGACCTCGGTTCGTGGTCTAGGGCCGTAGGTCGAACCCCAGATATCAACCCCCAGAACCCCATCGACGGTTGACCAGCACAGACCGTGGGTCAGTTCCATCGATGGCCCCGACAAATTATAAGTCAGGGGTCGTTTGGTCTTTTCCATATGCATTGGACCCCTAAACTACGTAGTTTTGATCAGTTTTAGCCTAGTAAACTAATTAGAACCTAACCTAAACAAACATTCATCAAACTTAGAGCAAATTAGAGAGAGAAGTCAACCAAGACCTTCAACAATGCAATAAGATTTCATCAGTTTCAGTCCCAAATTCAAAATATTTCTCTGTGGAATTCGTCACCAGGTATGCTGGATTTCACTAGTGGGTTCCTTTCACCTATTAGGTCCCTAGTTTTTAGTTAGAATTTTGATTCCATTAATATTATCTAGACCTAGGGTTTATTGAATGTTAGAAATTGTTGGGTTTTAGCTGCTAGAATGATCCAAATGAGATTATCATGTTGTTGCTTAGTTTCTTGCACGATACTTAGAACCCTAGCTATGTAGTTCTTTTAGTTCATGAATTACACATGCTAGGTCAGTTATTTCATATATACATGCTTCAGTTTATGAATGTCACATTATTAGTTATAAATGTTGCATTCTTAGAGTTTGCATGTCAGTAATTAAGTTATCCAGTACTTCACATTTCAGTCATAATATGGCTTATATACATTCTAATTAACAGTAGCTTAATACCGAGTGGACTAGGGTCAGTCACCCTCAAGTCCTAGAACTACGTGCCCCGTAGGTTTATAAGTCCCCTCTGTGGGCATTACATTTTAGTGATCACACCAGTCATGCCTCAATACCTCTGGCGGGTATAGTGGGTCCTCTCAATGGGGCATATACATCGTACTCCACATTTAGCTCATGTTGTTTTATGTCGATTATTAGTAGCTCTCACGATCAGATTCCATTGCATTGACCATGTTATCAGTTACAGTCAGATTTCAGTCTCAGCATGTTATAAACTTGGTCATTGCATTCAGTTATGTCATGTTTAGGAATCTCAGTACAGTATCATGCTTATCTCTTATCGTTGCTCAGATATATACTTGTTTAGTTATGTTTTTATTCAGCTTTATTCTATATTGCATGCTCAGTACCTTTCAAGTACTAACACACACTTTGCGCTACATCTTCTCGTGATATAGGTTCGGGTTCTCAGCTTCTAGATCACACATAGATCGGTTTCCAATCTTGTGACGACCCTAAAAATGAACTAGTGAAACTAGAGCCTCACATGTGAATTTGGAGTTGAGAACTTGATGAAATGATGAGAAATGACCGTGACGTCCGAAAACTAGTCATTTGAACTAATGAGTTGTAAGGGTCAACTTTAAATGGTCATATATTTTAGCCCAAAATGAATTAGGTCGACCATTACCTATCCAATTAAAGGTATCTGAGTCCT
>NW_006239360.1:372535-380906 GCF_000226075.1 Solanum tuberosum
TCGAGGACAATACCCAATATGTTCTTTTATGTCTTTTTAGTATTGTTTAAGTTGTGTACGGGATTAGTCCCGAATTTTGTACTCTAAAGTATTAGATGGTTTTGAGACATCATGTATAAAGTTTAGAAAGTCTTCCGCTTGCTATTTTTAATTAAATGTCTTCTTTGTAAAGAAAGTTTTAAATTCCTTATGGTTTTTGTGTCTATGCGATGAATGAATGCTAAGAGGCTTGTATTAGACCTCTTCGAGGTCGAGTACGCCGGTTGCGACTAGGGGGTGCTCCCGGGTCGTGACAAATCTTCAGCCCAGCAGTATCCGTGGCGAGTCCTCATTCTCCGAGGATGAAAAACATGTTTCTTTCTTATTTTTAGTCTTTAGTTTCAGGTTTGCTAGATTTAGCTGGGGCATGTCCCAACACTTTTAGCCAGTTAGACGCTTATTTCAGACATTGTTAGTTTCATCTTTAGCACTTGAGTTTGAATTTTCAGTTGTTGTTAAACTCTCAGTTTTCATATATTCAGATAGTTATGGGTATTCCCCATCATTTCATTTTAGTTTATCTTATTATTTAGCTTCCGCACAGTCTTTTCTTACTTCCGTTTATTTAGTATGCTTATCATATGCCAACATGGTTTGCTTGGGGTCACTCGTGATTCTAGGTCCCGTGACCGTGTCCTAGGGATAACTTCGGGGAGTGACAAGTTTCACAGGAAGAATGACAACAACAACTTACTACAAGCAAATGAAATAATTTATTAGAGGGGGCGACATTTGCTTCAAAAATAAAGATCAAGATTTTCAACTCTTGTCAATTGCCAGGTAACCGTGATGTCGCCAAACTATTTTGTGATCACTATGAACTACGAAGACACAACATGGATGTGTTTTTAACTACATGGCTATCCAGATTGGTGGAAAAACAATAAAAAAGAAAGGGTAGGTCTGCTAATTTCAGTCAAACATCATAAGTTGGACGTATGGATTCCTCCCCAATAAGTGGTTTATCAAAATAATAATATAACCAACTCATGTCCCTTTTAAGCCTTGATAAATCCAAGGGTATCGATTCAATAACTTTGTTGGTAAGGATGTAGTTTTTTTGTGGCTAATTATGAATGGATATTAGATTTGGGAGTGTCTGATCATATTACTTGTCATAAGAATTTCTGTCTAATGAAAAAAAACTTATCTTTAATTCTTATATAACTATTCTTGATGGTTCATTTTCTACCACTAATAATTATGGAAATGTGATTCTTAATTCTTCAATAAATGTAAATCATGTTTTACATGAATCCACGTTTGCCTCTAATCTTGTTTCGATTAGTAAATTGACACATTCATTAAATTGTGTTGCTCATTTTTTCCCTTCCTTTTGTGTTCTGCAGGACCTAGCCACGAGGAAGCTGATTGGCATGGGTAAACTGAAGAATAGCTTTTATTATTTCCAAAGTCAAGCACTAGTTTCAACTCTTTTGTCAAATAAAGACCAAACTGTCTTGTGGCATCAACGTCTTGGTCATATGTCTTTTAGTCGTTTGTCATTCATTTCGGAACTTCAGTTTTAAAATTTTAATAAGTTAAGATGATTATTGTGATGCTTGCCACCGAGATAAAAGAATTTGGAAGTCATTTTTTGTTAGTTCTATTAAATCTAATAAAGCCTTTGATTTGTTTCACTATGATTTATGGTCCCTATCATTTACCTTCATTGTCAAAGCCTCATTATTTCTTGACCATCGTGGATGATTTTACCAGAACTACTTGGGTGTATTAGCTCAAGTCTAAAAATTAATTTTCTTATCTATTAATTTCCTTTCTTTCCATGGTACAAAGACAATTCAACCATCTTGTTAAAATCATTTGTAGTGACAACAACACAGAAATTACTAATAGTCAACTTCAACAATGTTGTCAGGAAGAAGGAGTTGTAAATCAGTTTTCTTGTACCTCTACACCTCTACATCTCTACATCTCTACAAAATGGTGTAGTAGAAAGTAAACTCTGACATTTACTTAATGTCACTAGATCCTTAAGGTTCCATGCTGATTTACCAATAAAATTTTAGGGAGAATGTGTTCTAACAACAACTGATTTAATAAATTACACACCAACACCCTTTTTATCTGGAAAAAGCTCATATCAGTTGTTGTTTTCCTCAAAACCTTCTTATGCACATTTATGTGTTTTTGGATGTCTCTATTATGCTTCAGTTATTCCACGATCTCTGATAAATTTCATGATAGAGCCACACCTTGTATTTTCTGGGTTATCCATATGGTCATAAAGGTTACAGGGTCTATGATCTGAAAACACATCAGTATTTATTTCTCGTGGCATGATTTTTCATGAGAGAGTATTTCCTTGTTAAAAAATACTTTTTCTTCTCTTAAAAGCAACCACACGTGCCTTTTCCATTGTCGATTGATGATCCTAATAAAAAATTTTCAAGCCAAAGTCCACCATAAGAAAATCTCAATTAAGGCACAATACATCAAAAATGGCTCCAAGTGACATTATAATTGTGCAACAATCACAAGATCAGATTATTGAACCATCAGGAGAACCTATTGTTCCAACTTGACCTCAACGCACCAAAACCCAACCAGATCATCCTAAAGATTTTCTGGTCAAACTCCCAAACAATAAAAAGGTTTTTCTTTAGGCGCATCCAACATAGCTTGCTCAGGTATTGGTCCAGCTTATCCTTTATATCACTATGTTTTCAACTCCAATTTTTCCATAACTCATACATATTTTCTTTTGACCATTACCCACCATAATGAGACAACGTCTTACAAACAAGTAATATAGGTACAACACTAGAATGAGGCCATGAGAAAAGAGTTGGACGCGCTTGAACAAAAGCACATGTGGACCTTAGAACATCTCCATGTAGATAAAATAGCTATTTGTTGTAAATGGGTCTACAAAATTAAGTTTAACTCTGATGGATAGATTGAGCTCTATTAGGCCTTCCTTGTCGGTAAAGGATACAACCAAGTAGAATGTTTAGATTATAATGAAACGTTTTCTCCACTTGCCAAATTCACTACAGTTCGCACCCTTTTAGTTGTTGCATTTGTGCAAAATTGATATCTCCATCAACTGGATGTGCATAATGCTTTTATTCATGGAGATTTACATGAAGAAGATTACATGTAACAACCACTTGGATATTTCACGGCTGAAGATAATAGAGTTTGTCGCCTTTGTCGGTCACTTTATGGATTAAAGCAGGCCTCAAGGCAGTGGTTTGATAAGTTTTCTACCGCTATCTTAATTTTTGGCTTTACATAATCCAAGGCTGACACTTCTTTCTGTTTGTATTGACGAGGAAATTTGTGTGCAGTCATTCTCGTATATGTAGATGATGTCATTATTGCCACCAATGATTCATTCAATTTGAAATCTTTGAAGGGCTATTTAGCATCGTGGTTTCTTATAAAGTATTTGGGTTCTCTTAAGTATTTTCTTAATCTAGAAGTTGCTCACACTTCAGAAGGAAAAGTTCTTTCACAGCGAAAATACACGCGGGATATTTTTAAAGAAATGGACATGATGGCATCTAAACTAGTAAAATTTCCCATAGAGCAACATCACCGTTTAGATTTGGATGAAAGTTATGCTCTTTAGGATCCTGAGCTCTTTCACATAGTAGTTGGGAGGCTGATTATCTCTTTGTTACTAGGCCTAATATTTGTTATCTCAATTCATGTACTAGCCTCGACAAAACCATTGGTTAGCTGCTCTCCGTATATTGTGTTATTTAAAGGTTTCACCAGGCCAATGTATTTTCCTTTCAACATCAGGTCCTATGTCTATAAAAGGATTTTGTGATTCAAATTAGGCAAGTTTTCCACTCACCCATCGTTCAACCAGTGGTTATATCATATTTCTTTTTCATTCACCCATTTCATGAAGAGTAAGAAACAAGTAACAATTTCACGTTCTTTTTCTGAAGCAGAATACCGTTCCATAACAACAACAATTTATGAGATCATTTTGTTACTCCAATTACTTTCAGACATATATGTCCCTCATTTGGATCCAATTTCATTATATTGTGATAATCAAGTCGCACGTTATGTTGCCAATAATCCAGTTTATCATGAACGAACTAAGCATATTAAGGTGGACGGTCATTTTGTTCGGGACTATATTTAACAGGGTTTATTGGTTTGTCATCACATTTCAACACAACACCAACTTGTGGATGTTTTTACTAAAGCCTTAGGTGCGCACCAGTTTCAAATATTTATTTCCAAGTTGGGCATTCGGGACCTCCACGCTCCAACTTGAGGGGGCGTAATAGCGTATTTGGTAGTTAGTTATAGATATACATTAATTTGAATTTTGAATTATGAAGATTCGGTATACATTTTGTATCATATATGACTCTTCTAGGTATAGAGTTTGTGTTCTCGTAGGAGTTAACAACATCGATTGTTCTGGTATTTTGTATTTATAAAAGAGCACATTGTTCTTTCATTATTTGAATAAGATCGATACTAGTTTATACCACATTCATCAATTTGCAAGTAATGAAAATAAAAAAACTTCTTTTTATGGTTAACAAAATTTTATCACCAATATGAAAGGCATATAAAATATACTTTATTTATTTATTTATTTTTACTTATCTACTATTATTAAAATAGATTTTTAGTTTTACTTATCACTTATAACATTGTAGACAGTGAAGTTTTATTGATAAATTCAAATTAAATTTTGGATTATATCTTAAATTCATGATATGTTGACCAAGTCAAATTATTGGTTGATAAAGTTGGATTAATATTTAAGTTGAAATTATATTACTTAATGTCATGACCCAAAGTACACCGTAGACGTCAAATGACGTATAGGACCCTGAGAGGCTCTACACAAGCCACTTGACATATATACAACACAGTGAAATAAACAAAAGTAGTATTTTAGTAAAAAGTCTCATTTCGTAGAATAGTTTGAACATACGAGTGAAATTCTAATCATAGTCTTGACAAGCCAATTTAATCCATCAAAAGAAGTGGTTGGGACGGAACCCATACACCATGTACAATGTCTGAAAACTAAAGACATAAGAAAGCATAGTAAATGTGACACAATACTTGGAACATGAGGACTCCCCAATTTTTCACGATCGATCAATCAACTAGCCATAGAGGAGGAGAAGCATCAGACCCTACATTATTGAACAATATAGACACAAATATGCATAAGTACATGGAATGTACTAAGTATGGGAAAATGCATAAAAACATGAAACATGAGCATATGAGAACATTAGAACATGATACATGACCAAGATAAATCATAGCTAAAACCTTGAAAAGAATCATAAATCATAAACATGGTCAATGCATCTTAAAACATGATGAAAACTTCATAAAACCTTTGAAGTAACTTAGTTCATTTTGTGGAATATTTACCATTAACCGACATAAACCACGTGCACTATAACGTGGAATCTGGTGTCTTACTCCCACACCAAAAATAAATTCCCTAACTTGCCAAGGCAAGGACCATAAACTTATATCTTAGGTGGATCCACTAGCTATGTCTTTCTAAGACAAATTCTACGGGGGCAAATAGTTAGGGACAAGAAGATTGCTACTAGAGAACTAACCTCTACTAACGGGAGAGCCTCTATCTCAACGTCCTCTTGGTGCTAAGTAAAATCACAATGGAATTTTTCATTTTAATAAACATATCATCATACTTGGAAAAACACAATTAAGTTACTAATCCAATATTAGATCATCATAGAGTAGCTCCTTAAATCATAAATCATGCATGTGTGGGAAAAACTTTTACCAGTAATGATTTCTTAATATGTGAGAGTACCATTCATAATTTCATTGATTCTTATCTTAAAAGAAACATTAGATCATGCACATCTTTTGAATAAAACATGCATAACATCCATAAATCATATTCATAACTTCATAGGATTTCTTCATAAATTCATAGTGAAAATCATGAATAATGCATGGGTCCATATGAACTCAATTGAAAGATGTGTAATGGAATCTAGACATGCATAGGAAGATTGAAATTGAACTAGTAAATTGAACGCAAATAAGATGCATGAATATTGCATGTACCCTAATCAAAATTAAGTGAAATTGAATTGGAAACTTTGAAATATTTTGGGACCCAATGGATAAACGGAATTCATTGGTGAATCCCCACATACCTTGATGATCAAGACCCAAATAAATGGCCTAAAAAAGAGACTTGAATCTTGGAACCCTAGCTTTCTTCCTTGAGCTTGAGAGAAAAATTTGAGAGGATGAACTTGGATGAGAATTTGGGATTTGAGAAAATGAGAGAGTTTGGGTAAAATTTGGAGTTGAAAGGTAGTTATAGGTCTTAAAATTAGGTTAAAAATGACATAGTATAGATATTAAATGCATAGGAAAAGACTCAAATACCCTTAAGGAAAAATTGTTGAACAGTCCTACGATCCGTAAAACTTTCTATGGACCGTATTGGTCAACCGTAGAACTAACTTCAGAAACCCAAAATTTGGCCAACTTTCCACAAAATACTTCTACGGACCGTTGACATTTCTACTGTCCGTAGACCCCATCTGTAGTCCTCAACTTTGAGTAAAAAAATTCATCAAGTGTTGAGCCTTCCTATGGAACCTATCTACTACTCATCTGATTTCCTACGACTCATCCTATTCACTCGTAGGTCAGACTTCATAAACTTGAATTTTCCCAAAACTCATCTCAACTTCTACGACTCACCTTTTAGGGGTAACCCGTATACCCTCTTACGGTCCGTAGATGAGACTCGTCGATTATAGTACTAGTGCTAAAACATTAACTTTCCCTTTTCAATCCAACTTTCCAATTTCCGAGGTATTACAATATCTCCCCTTGGGAGCATTCGTCCTCGAATGAGACTCAAGCTAGCATGAATAGAGTAAGAGAGAAACTAACAACCCCACATGAATGCAAATCTCATCATAATGCACATGGACATGGAGAATCACCCCAAGCTAAATTATAACATGAAAAATCAAGTTTTTCATGAACATACATGCATATGGAAATATGAGAATGACTAAAACACATGAATCTGAAAGAATAAACTATGAGGAACTAATACCTCAAGCTAGAATATAGGTGGATGAAAGAGATGAGGATATCGGGACATCATATCGATTTCGGCCTCCCAAGTAACACCCTCAACTAATTGATTCCTCCAAAGAACTTTAACGAAACCAACTTCTTTATTTCTCAACTTCTGAACTTGATGGTCTAAAATCTCAACCGAAATCTCTTCATAAGAAAAATTTCTTTAACTCCCAAACCTTCTAAAGGAACAATGGATGTCAGATCTCCAACAAAAAATTTCAATAAAGAGACATGGAATAACATATGTACCGATGCTAAGCCATTAGGTAACTCTAACTCATAAGCAACCTTGTCAATACGTCTTAAAATCTAATATGGGCCCATATATGAGGAACTAAGCTTCCATTTATTTTCAAACCTCATCACACCCTTCATAGGTGAGATTTTCAAATAAATGAATCATCAATTTCAAATTTAAGCTCTATTCTTCTGACATCGGCATAAGACTTTTATCGACTTTGAGACATTTTCAACCTTTCCCCGAATAATTTGAACCTTTTCCATAGCCTCATGCACCCACTCGGGCCCTATTGATGCTTATCGTGACCAATGACACTATCCTATGGTATGAGTGTCTACGATCGTCGATAATATAGTAACCCAACCAAAGGTTGGGGTCGTGTCCCAAGGGAGCGGTTTTGAGAATCAGTAGCCAATTAGATTTTCATTTGAATTAGTCGTAGCTAAAAACATTTGCGATAAAATACATTGCAAATTAAAGGGGGTGGCACCAAAGTGTCAAATATCAAAAGGGGTTTTGTAACAAGTGATAAAACAACAAAATAAACAAGAAAATCAAGTATGGGGAAGGTTCTTGGGATGTGACCGCAATAAAAATTTCAATAGGAAATTTGCAAGACAATAGTGACTAGGCTAAGCTTTAAATGGAAATAAGTTCCCTCTCGGGCAACTTACCCCGTTTCAAATGCGTTCCTCTCAGACACCACTTTGCCGCATGAAGACCAGCCTACACCTTATCCCACTCACTCTCTCGAGCTGAGTGTTAGGATATGGGACTAGGGCTCACCCTCTCAGGCTGAACCTCATGTCGACCCACTCCTTAGGCCATCAGTCTAGTGGTTTTGGTCTCGCGAACTTTCTCTCTGGCAAGTCAAAAACACATGGGTGGCTTTGTATTTGCAACTACAAACCCTTTATATTAAACCACAACCATAAGGTGAAATCACCATTAAAATACATCTAACCTATCAACAAGCAA